>NC_041389.1:404364939-404374151 GCF_002162155.2 Triticum dicoccoides | reverse complement strand
GAGGGCACTCGGCGAACGGCGGCGCGGGCAGGCGGGCGAGGCGCGGCCCAGATGCGGCCCGGGGCGGGCCGGCCTCGGGCTCGCGGGTCGCGGCGGCGGGACGGCGGCACAGGGACATGTGGCGGGATTCGATTGGGCGCGGCGGCGGGGCGGACATGTCCGCTGCCCGGATTTTTGTCCGTTGGCGGCGGGTGGAGTTTGATCTAGGGTTTGCCCGAGATTTCGGGGGAGGGGGCTAATATATAGGTAGAGGGAGCTAGGAGACTCCAAATGAGGCACGGTTTTCGGCCATGCGATCGTGATCGAACGACCGAGAGCATGGAGGGGAGTTAGGTGGGTTTTGGGCCACTTTGGAAGGGGTGTTGGGCTGCAAGACAAAGAGGGCTTTTGCGGTTACCCGGTTAACCGTTGGAGTACCAAACGACCTCCAAATGACACGAAACTTGATAGGCGGTCTACCGGTGGTATACCAAGGCCACTTGGCAAGCCTCGGGACATTCCGAGAAAGTTTAATACCCGCTCACAACGAGAGACGAAAGGGGAACGCCGGAGGACATAGGAGCGCCGGATTGTAAAACAGACAACGGGGAAAAATGCTCGGATGCATGAGATGAACACGTATGCAATGCAATGCATATGATGACATGATAAAATGCAGATGATGACATGGCAAAATGCAACACGCAAGCAAATGACATGGCAATGACGGCGAATAACTGGCAGACACCTGGCGCATCTGATCCGGGGCGTTACAATATGTTAGGCAGCATTTCACATAAAAAATTCTGTTTTTATCATTTACCTACTCGACGACGAGCAGGAATTAAGCTTGAGGATGCTTGATACGTCTCCAACGTATCTATAATTTTTTATTGTTCCATGCTATTATATTATCCATCTTGGATGCTTTATATGCATTTATATGCTATTTTATATTATTTTTGGCACTAACATATTAACCTAGAGCCGAGTGCCAGTTTCTGTTTTTTCCTTGTTTTTGAGTTTCGCAGAAAAGGAATATCAAACAGAGTCCAAATGAGCTGAAAATTTATGGTGATTTTTTATGGACCAGAAGAAGCCCCCCGAAGCAAAAGAGTTGGGCCAGAAGAGTCCCGAGTCAACGACAAGGGTGGAGGGCGCGCGCACCCCCCTAGGGCGCCCCTCCCTGCCTTGTCGCTGACTCGAGTGGACCCCCCTGACGTGAAACCGACACAAAAAATTCCTATAAATCCAGAACCCCCCAGAAAGAAACCTAGATCGGGAGTTCCGCTGCCGCAAGCCTCTGTAGCCACGAAAAACCAATCGGGAGCCCGTTCCAGTACCTTGCCGGAGGGGGAAACCATCACCAGTGGCCATCTTCATCATCCCGGCGGTCTCCATGAGGAGGATGGAGTAGTTCACCCTCGAGGCTGAGGGTATGTACAAGTAGCCATGTGTTTGATCTCTCTCTCTCTCTCTCTCTCTCTCTCTCTCTCGTGTTCTTGATTTAGCACGATCTTGATGTACCGTGAGCTTTGTTACTATAGTTCAATCATATGGTGTTTCTCCCCCTCTACCTTCTTGTGATGAATTGAGTTTTACCTTTGAGGTTTCACCATTATCGGATTGAATACTATTATGGATTTGAGAACACTTGATATATGTCTTGTGTGGGATACCCGTGGTGACAATGGGGTGTTCTATTGATTCACTTGATGTATGTTTTGGCACTCAACTCACAGATTCCCGAGGTGACATTGGGGTAATCTATGCATAGGGGTTGATGCACGTTTTCATCCTTGTCTCTCCGGTAGAAATCTTGGAGCACTCATTGAGGTTCTTTATGTTGGATTGAATATTATGAATCTGAAATTGTTTGATGCATATCATATAATTGACCTACAGATACTTGTGGTGACATTGGAGTATCTAGGTGACATTAGGGTTGATTGGTGTGTGTCATATGGTGTTATTTTACTATGAACTCTAGGGCTGTTTGTGACACTTATAGGAATAGCTCAATGGATTGATCGGAAAGAATAACTTTGAGGTGGTTTCGTACCCTACATGCAATTTCATCTTATATTCTCCGTGATAGGAACTTTGGAGTGACTCTTTGTCGCACGTTGAGGGAGTGCCATATGATCTAATTATGTTATCATTGTTGAGAGAACTTGCACTAGTGAAAGTATGAACCCTAGGCCTTGTTTCCAAGCATTGCAATACCGTTTCGCTCACTTTCACTACTTGCTACCTTGCTGTTTTTATATTTTCAGATGACAAAAACCTATATCTACCATCCATATTACACTTGCATCACCATCTCTTCGCCGAAGTAGTGCACCTATATAATTTACCATTGTATTGGGTGTGTTGGGGACATAAGAGACTCTTTTTTATTTGGTTGCAGGGTTGTTTGAGAGGGACCATCTTCATCCTACGCCTCCCATGGATTGATAAACCTTAGGTCATCCATTTGAGGGAAATTTGCTACTGTCCTACAAAATTCTGCGCTTGGAGGCCCAACACGAGTCTACAAGAAGAAGGTTGCGTCGTAGACATCACCGTACCTGATCAATTTAATTGCCGTGTCATTTAGGCCCACATGTAGTTCTCCTCCAGTCAAAAACTCCAGTATAGCTTGAGTGACATCATTGCCCAGAAAATCTGAATGTTGCTAGTAAAAACCAATGACAACCCATTCAAATCCAGGAGCCTTCAGTAGTGCCATTTCAGTTTAACTTCCTCGGCTACGTAATCTTTCTCGAGAAATTCTTTCATTGCCTCTGTAACCCGAGGAACTACAAAGTCCAACAACTCATTCATGGGTCCGTACCCTTGAGATTGGTACAAAGATTGGTAGAAGCTGTTGATTTCCTCTTTGACCTCTCCGGTTCCACACAAGTCTGCCCATCTGCCTTTTCCAGTGAGTTAATGTGATTAACCCCTTTGCGTTGAGCCGCGTGATCTTGGAAATAACCCGTGTTTTGATCCCCCTCATGTAGCCAAAGCACTTGCGAGGGTAGTTTGAACAGAACTTCCTCCTCCCGCAACATCTCGGGTAATTTTTCCTTCTCCAGTTGTCCCCGACCAACTGAGGAAGCGCCGAGAAGATCAAGACATTGCTGGAGTTTGCGAACTTCCTTTGATAAATTGTCGAACTATCGGCCCCCCATGATCCCAAATTCCTTTTGATGTCTCCCAGGGCATTCACAATTCCTTGCAGACCCTCCTGGCCAGCTTCCGCATGCCACATATCCCGAACAATATTTCCAAACTATGAGTTAGAATGCTAGACATTCTCATAGCGGAAAGCACGAGCCGTCCGTGACCACTTGTTTGTTGCACTAGTCTGGAGTTCAGCCAACACACAACAATGATCTGATCCATCACTACCAATGTGTTTCACACTTGCAAACTCGAAGAAACTCAAGAACTGAGCATTCACTAAGGCTCTATTAAGAGTAGCTTTAACTGGGCATTCACTGGGCGGTACACCTGATTAAGCTGCAGACCTCCCTTACGTTTGTTCTGGGTGTTACTCTTAAGTGGGGAGGTTGCCTCATTCCCATCCCTCTGACAAGCGCTTGATGCTCGATATTCTTTCGTGTCGTTCTAAGTTTCTTGCCTCTCTTTAGTCGAGCTATCATCAGAGCTACCCCTTTTACAAACCTCAGACGCCCCGAGACTTGACTTCAATGGTAGATCACTGGTCTCATCTCTTGTTCCCGACGTAGGGAAAAACAAATCAAAGTGCCCAAGGCAGCCACAAGAGAAGCAAAAGTGTGGAACCTGTTCATATTCAATGTTGTACCAATCTCTTTTATTCCTCTTGCCCGAACCAATCAATATCTATCGGTGTAGGGGTTTCTTTACATCAGTTGTGACTCGTGCTCCCAAGAACCCGCCCACCGGATCGATATGCACCAAGGTTGTGTGCTTGTCAATTTACTGCGCAATCGCCAAACTCCATGTATCATTCCTCAGATTGTAGGGTAGATTCACCATCCTTGCCCATATCTACAACCTATCAAATATGAGTTCTGATGGCTACATGTGTGCCTCAAAATCTTCTAAGATCACTGCATGCTTACTAATATGCCAGGGCGATCTCTCCCAGACACGACCACGATCATGTTTGGCCTTAAATTTAGCGACGAACTTGTTTTCTCCAAGAGGATGGATAAACACCCCCCCCCCCAGGGTTTCCCAAAGCTGGACGCAAGGCACCGGAGATCGTTTTGTTATGGTATAGATTCCAGTGCAGAACTTTGTCCGCCAGCAACCATTGTGGTGGAGCACCAACATCGCTTCTTCCTCTAAGATGTCGAGTTTTCCGAGTGCCTTCTCCATGTGCATCCTAGCTGAGCGCGGAGAAGGAGCGTAGTTGTTGCGTTACCCTTCACGATAGGTGGATGCAGTCATCTTCCTGATCAGTCGTCGACACACTTCCCTGATAGGATCCGCGGGCACCGCCAAGGCCACCGTCGCCCTAATCGCCAGAGAGGTCTTTAGGGTTTTGGGGGGAAAAGTCAATTTGTGGTGATCATCTTCCTTATCCATAATCTACCATTGTCGAAATTTTGGTCGTAATCAGGGAAATACATGTACAAGTGCAAGAAACGCGTATACCAGCCAGTATATACCAACACAAAGTAAAACTATACAGGCATGCATGCGCGCGCAGATCGCCAGATTCAAACATCTCACACAAACAAGCTCGCCCGCATGCGCTCCACTCGATCGTGCATGCATGCACGGTGACAAACAACTCAGGATGCATGCACCCCGCCGCTGCCCCCTCCCCCTTCCGATGGATACCCAACGGGCTACGGCATGCGCGCTCGCAACCCCCCTCATCCGTAGAAGTCGTACTTGACCGGCGTGCCGGTCGGGTCGATCCACGGCTGGGGGTGGATGAAGTTCCCCAGGGTGAACTTGTTGGCTTCGTCCTTGCTGATCACCTTCTTGTACCCTACCCAGTTGACGCGCCCCACCGTGTCGGCGCCCGGCCCCGTGTTGCCGTACTCGGCGTAGTAGAGCGTCTTGAGCCCGAACTCGCCGTTCCACGGCAGGTACCCGGCCTTGTCGATGAGCGCCGGGAGGTCCGATTCCATGAAAATGGTGCGCGAGCACTCGCGCCACGGGCGGGCGAGGTAGTTCCTGATGGGCGGGCGGCCGGGCGCCGTGAGCGCGGGCTCGCCGATGATCTGGCACTTCTGCAGCACGAACCCCGTGGCCTCCCGGGCGTCGGCGCGGCCATGCGCCGTGACGATGTTCTGCTGGTTGTCCAACGGGCGGCGGAGCGTGATGACGCAGTTCTGGAACACGGCCGCCGCGTCGCCGAAGATGAAGTCAATGGTGCCGGAGATGTCGCAGTTGCGGTAGAACTGCGCCTTGGAGTGCGCGTACAGCGTGTCCTGGAACCCGTCCATCTTGCAGTTGAGGAAGATGGACTTGTCCGCCAGCACCAGCAGCGCCACCGCCTGGTGCTTCGCCGCGCCCGCCGTGTTCTCGAACCCCACCCCGATCGCCATGAACCCGTCGCCTTGCGCGGCTATAGAAACGGATTAGTCAGCAACGCGTACGTGCCCGTCGAAAACGAATTAGTAATGAACAAGTGGGCGCCGAGTGACGGCCGGGTCTCTTACTGAAGGTTGCCGACTTGAAGGTCGTGATCCCGTCCACGAAGTTCTTTTTGCCGGTGATGATCGTCGTCTTGGAACCGTCGCCGGTCAAGGTCACGTTCGGCATCTGGCTTGTGATCGTAACAGACTCGTCGTACACACCCGCCTTCAGTTGGATGACATATCTAGGATGCACGAAACGAGTTCATACATCTAGATGAACGTTGTTTTCAGACGGACATGCACGCATGCATGTATATGTACGTACCTTCCATCATATTTCTTTGGCATGGCAATGAGCGCCTCATTGATGGTCTTAAACTGGCCGCTGCCGTCCTTGGCCACCACCACGTTCGGCTTGACCTCGGCCTTGAACCCGCCGCCCTTGAGAACCCTCCGCTCGCTTTCGGGCACCCACTCCGGGATGCCATCCTCCCCTAGCGCCGGCTCGGCTCGCCGTGGCGCCGCTCCCTCCTCCTCGACGAGCAGCCGGCGTTGCGGGAGCTTGAGGCCGGCGAGGAACGTCGCCGCCTTCTCGATGAACGCCAGCGCGTTACTGGTCAGCTCCTTCCCCTTGAGGAACGACAACTTCACCTTGTCCTTGAACTCCCCGTCGGGGAAGCCGTCGATGCACGTCTCCTGGTGCGTGATCACCGCGCTCAGCCAGATGCTCAATTGGTACGCCTGCTTGGTGATGCTATCATTGGCGTCCATTCCAGCGAGCGTGCGGTTGAGCTCTTCCTTGGCGTACCCGAAGAACTCCTTGCAGTCGGCAATGGCGCCCTTCACGAGGAGGTCGTTGGTCAGGATCAGTTCTGCGCGGTCGAACGCCTCCGTCAACGCTTCGCCGATCACCCTGACGGCCAAACGGAGGACGCCCAGGGGCGACGACTCGTTCGCTTTCGCGCACCTCGTCAGGCTCTCCTCGCACACGCCCTGGTAGTCCACCTGCTTGCACATCATCGTGATGGTCTTCTTCACGGCCTTGAGGTCTCCTCCTCCGTCCTCGCCGCCGCCGCCATCAGAATTTCCATTTGAGCCCTTCTTGCTGGATGACCCGTCTTTTTCTTCCTTCTGCTTCCCGTTCAACGTGACGACGATGCCGCAAACAATGAGTATAATGGCGATGGTCCCTACGGCGATCATGATGCGCTTGCGCACCTGCCGCGCCTTCTCGGCTTTGCGGCGCTCGGTGAGCGGGCCAAAGTCGCCGAACGCCGACCCCGACGACATGGTCGGTCGACCGGTTTATTGCCCCCCTTATGTTGTTGTTGTTGTTGTTGCTACTGCAACAAACCTTTTCTCCTTTATTTGCTGCTTCTTTTCCTCTCTCTCGCTCTCTGCCTTACACCGGACATGGCAGAGAGGATTGGAGAAAGGGGGCGGAGGGCAAGGGGGGAGGAGGGTTTATTTGGGCACGGCTAAATTCCAGGGAAAGAAGGGCCGGGAGACGTTTGTGGAGGCTATGTTTGGGTGTTCCTACGATCCTTGATTAGTACTAGCAGCCCCGCCATGCAACAATGGCCGCTACCTTGCTTCTCCTAATTGACATGCATTGTTCACCAATTATTTCCATCCCTCCGGCAGCGCAGATACATCAGTCGAGCTTCATCAAAACAAACCCATACATGTACTATGTCCAATTACCGGGGGTTTCAACCAAAAAGTCACTTTGGAGGACGAGCACAGTGAGCCCTATATTTTGAATAGTGTCAAAATGGTATTTTAAAGTTCAAAAAATTCTGAAAAAATTCAACAAGCTCGTATGGATGTATATCACACATGTACAAATTTTGATGTTAAAATAAGTAACCATGTGTGTTACACAAAAATGACAAAATCATGATTTTGCAAAGATGAACAGTGCATGTATATTCACTACTTAGAAATCACCATTTTGTCATTTTTATATAGATCACATGTTTACTTATTTCATCACTAAACTTGAAACATGTGTAATATACATCCATATGACCATGCAGAATTATTTTCGGGATTTTTTGAAGCTTCAACTGTGATTTTTAAACTATCTAAAATAATGTCCTCCAATGCACCCCAACTTCAAAAATCCAGTCTCGGGATTCAACCTCCTTTTGAAAAAAAAGTATGTCTCAATTCCCTAGACTGTATGCAGAAGACAGTTAAACATATCACGGTAACTTGTTTGGATAGACCGAGCTTTAGGAGAACATTGCATGGAGAGACCACTTTGCAATGACACTAATTGCATAATAGGCTTGTTGGAGTATAATTTCGAGTCCTCTCCCATAGTTCAGACTTTTGGTTGTCTTCTGGTGCATGAAGTTTAACATGGTACCAAGCCTAATGTCTTGAGTTCAAATCCTGATTTTTGCAAATTTCCCCCAAAAAAGTTGTGTTGCCCCCTCCGTGTCCACATATAGGCCTCTTGAGTCTATTCACGTATTGAATTCCCGCGTCACGCGTGAGGGGAGGTGTTGAAGTGTTTATATGGATTGCCTAGTCTTTTCCACTAGTTTGGACTTTTGGTTGCATTGGCTAGTGCATGAAGCGTAACATGGCATCAGAGGCTATTGAATATATGATTGAGGGAGTCTAGAGATAGGGTGAAATAGAAGTTGAATGGATGCAAATTTTCATTTAGATCTATGTATTTACAACTCATGGCGGTGGCAGTTTTTCATTGCAAAAGAAAAAAACTCGTGAAAAATCAAAGTGCCTGTGAAGATCACGATTTTCCTTTGGTTGCCACCGAAGAACATAATACTGAAAATGGATAATTTGATTCGGAGGGGCGCACAGGAAATAAGCAATGTCATTTATGCTCTCAGGATAAAACTGTTGATCACCTTTATTTAGACATTCTTTAGCAAGACTTATCTATCAAGTGGTGTTGTGTGTTGTAAATTTACAGAGACCCCCTACTGATACATATGATCTTTTTGGAGGTGGGATCTCTACGTTCCCAGTGATGGAACACATGCTAATGTTTTGTGGGGCGGCGGGTTTAGTGTGGACAATAGGGAAGTCATGTAATGTTGCTTAGTTCCAACAAGGGAACCTTTTGATCCTGCCAACGTGGTTTTAAAAATGTGTAATTACATCAATTCTTGGACGATGCTGCCGAAGGAATGCAGGCGAAAAGATCTTGAAGATGGTGATTCAAGATGTTTTTGCTCACAAGTTACATACATTGATGGGCACCGACCAGGAAGAGGATTGCAGAATGTTGCTGAAAATGTGTTTCCTTCAACTTTACTTTGCCTTTTTTTTACCAAGGAAACAATAGGAAAGGCTCATACTGCATATATATGTGTAATATGTGTGGTGGATTATTGATGCGATGCAAGCCTTAATCCTCGTAGGAGACGACCTCGTGTTTTTCTCTTATAGTTGTTAAAGATTTTGCTCTCTTCTTTGTCTCTGCCTTGATGTCATGAACTTTGTAGTATGTGGCAGTTTCTTTAATGAAAATCAATTGGGTAGTTCAATGGTTGAAAGAGAGAGTATGTGGTATTTTTGTTTGACAGTGTATGCTACCTTTACCGTTTTCTCAAGTACACAATTTGTTTTTTAGAGCCAATCACATAATAAATCTAACATAGAACAAGCCTTGTTGAGTATTCG
>NC_041389.1:404362523-404364493 GCF_002162155.2 Triticum dicoccoides | reverse complement strand
ACAACCTCCTTCTGCCCAAACCCATACCCATAGAAAATTTCTATACCCACCCACTTCAATGCCCATGGGCGTAAATTGATACCCACATCCATACCCATCGGATATCCTATACCCAATGGGTATTCACTGAGTTCAATATATGACATTTAAATTTTTAACAGGTAGAAAATGAGTTTAAAATTCAAGTGATGATGGGCGAGCAGTATAGCACTAACGCGAGCTCCTCCGATGGGTGGCCTCTTGGAGGTATCCAGGGAGTCTGATCAATGGTTGGTGGAAGCCCAACACAGTGGGAGGCAGTGGTGGGAATGAGGGGTTGCTGGATCGAGAGTTGGACAAGAGTCTGGTAGCGAAGAGTTAAGATTTAATCTTTTTGAGGAGTCACATAGGACATAGGAAGAGTGGCGGCCATGTAATTATATGCTATGAGTCATGGCCGGTATAAGGAACACGAGATTTAGGTTGGGCCACAGGAGTTGGATGTTGATCCTACATGCCATAGAAGTTATTTTCATTAATAAAATTTTCCCGTGGGCAAAATTTGCTGGGTATCCATTGAGTTACTCATGGGCAAAATTTCATACCCATACCCTACCCATATATTTTGCGGGTATGGATACCCATTGTACGTGGGTAAAAATTTTCTCCAAGTCTTGCCCATGCCCATTGTTTTCGGGTAGATTACCCGCGGGCATCCATACCCATGGGCAAAACTGTCATCCCTATTTCTTTCGCTCGCACCGATATTGCAATTGCAACCCATAGGCCGTTGGATGGGCTAGAAATTCAAGTAAAAATATCCAAAAAACAACCGTGCGCATTCTATGTGGGATATGACCTTGCAGTTCTAAAAACGCTAATTTTTATTTGGCGCTTTAATACCGACTTATTGGTAAAGGGCGCACCCTCTCATGCTAGGTGCCAAGTGGGTTGTTGGCCCACATAATCTCCCCCATGAGTTCCCTCAGGTTTTTATGGAATGTGACTTTTTTTTTTTGCTCGGGTTTGACGGTTTTTTGGACTCCACTACAAATCTGGTGTTAGATTTTTGACCATGGAAAATCAACGACTTTATGCCAATTTGTGTTTGCCGAGAGTAACAAGTTTATTTGGCACTCATGGCAAATCTGACTCGGTTCATTTTTTTCTAAGAAATTGCCATGCTCGTAAACTAAATTTACCATCCTCACGCACTAAATTTGCCACAAAAAATGTTTGATTAGCCATGTTTTAAAATTTGTCGTCAGATTTTAGCATCACCGGGTTTTTTAGGTTTCCATTTTCGTTTTCAATGAAAATTTTCAAATATTATATTTTTTTCTAAAATCCGTAAACTCTTTCAAATGTGCGAATTTTATTCAACTCTGTGAACATTTTTTAAATGCAAGAGATATTCAAATTTTTGAAATGTTTTCCAAATTGGTAAACTTTTTAAAATTCAGGAACTTTTCAAAAAAATTGTTTTTTAATTTCTGTTTTTGTTTTTCGATTTTTTTCAAAATTTTCGTATTTCAACGGTCAACTGGTTAACAAGTCAATCGGTCAAATAAAAATAGAGTCCAGGCAAGAAAACAACAGCTAGTGGCTAGACGGACCTGCCCATACCAGCAGCTTCAGGCACAACAGGGACAAAGTGGCGCTTGAAAGGCAGTGTAGTCACCTACTATTACCACTATAAAAGAAAGAGTAGACGAAGAACCAGATCATCCTATCCATCGAAACCTGCAATTTGATGGTCTATATCCCTTCAACATACTAAACATGTTTTACGCTTTAATTATCCATCATGCCATTGCCTAAAACATCTGTTAACGAAAATCATCGTTAACAAAATCCCCGTCACTAACCAAACGCGATACCCCACCACTCGCCCCTCTCTCTCGCACGCCTCTCTCTCTCCCTCGCTAACCTCTCCACCACGCCCCGCCACCCACGCCCTTCTCGGCCGCCGCTGCCCCACGCCGCCCGCT
>NC_041389.1:404326333-404362158 GCF_002162155.2 Triticum dicoccoides | reverse complement strand
CTCTCCTCTCCTCTCCTCCTCCCCTCCCCTCATCACTAGGCATGACAAGACCCGAGTAAAGAGGGAGATCCACCGCGCCCGAAAGCACGTCAGGCGGCGGCCATGGCGCGCCCAGATCCGCCATTGCCGCCGCCGTCGAGCTCCTCTACTCCCAGCGCCGGATCCACCTCCATCCCGACAACCGCGCAACAGCAGGCGCCGCCACCGACGCCTTCTACACCCCAAGCGACGGCGGCGCCCAGATAACACGGCTCGTCTCCTCCCCGGAGGAGCCACCGTGGCCGGGCTTCCGGGAGAAGCAGAGGACCGACGCCGGCTGGAGCTACTTGTCCAGGGCCACCGAGCTCCCCCCCAAGCGGCCACAACCGGCGACCTCTCCCTTCCTGTCCAGCTTCCTCCACGGCTGCTCTACTTCAACACGACATGGACGGATGCCACATCCACCGAGCCACGGACGCCATGGACGGAGGTCCAACCCTTGTGCGTGCATCTCATCTATCCTCTCCCCACTCTTGGATTTACTATTTACTAGGCTAATTGCTTGGTCCTGTTGTTTCAGCAGCAGCAGCAGGCCGCCATTTTCATTGATTTGAGGAATTCCTGCAAGTGATTGATGGTGTGCAGGCCATGGAGGGCTTCAACCCATCAAGGTACGCTGCTCCAAACCCCCTCTGTTCGATTGGATTGGACCAAATCCATTGATTTCTTCTTCCATTCTCATCTTGTTTGCCCGAGGAGACCAACTGAATTCATGGACTAAATTATTATTTTTGGTCTTGTGAATGCTGGTCAAATTCCTTGATTTTATTTTATCCATGACTCAGGGAATATAAAGTGCATGCTGTGAGCCAGATACATGACAATTATATTTTATCTATCAATGCTAAAGCTCCTTCATCTGATCAATGCTTCTTAATTTGAATATAAATTATGTACCTATATTTTGAATTCTGATCAATGCTTCTTCATTTGGATATTTTATAATTCATAGACAGGATTGCGACTTGGTTAATAACACAATTTAATTTTCTTATTATGTTGTTAAAGTTCTTAGGAAAATAGGCACATATCATCGTAATAGCTCTGATGATTCCAAAAGTATTTAATGTTAGATCACTGTAAGAAAGGAGTATTTTTTGTTGGTCTCAGAGAATAAGAAAAAAATGCATTTCAATTTCACTGTAGTCTTGTATGCACTACTAATTTCACACATGGCAGGCTTTGTATGTGAAATCCCCAGAGTTGAATGATCTGAACCTCAACTATTGTACAAACCTACACCCAGGTATTATGTCCTTAGCTTTTTCATCAGGTTGTCAGGTTGTCAAGTCTGCCACACAAGGTGCTCTCATGGGTGTAGATTTATCCATTGGCTACCCATTAGAGCATCACTTGCAGGACTCTCTGTTTACACATAAAATTGATGTAGCTTTTTTAGCCTTCTGTGTATAACTACCTTTTTTTTCATAGTTGTATCAAGTAAGGATTACTTTATCCATACATTGTTGGCATAAAATTGACGCTCAGTCTTGTGGCAGACTTTGTGCATTAGAAGACACTTGCCCCAGATCCAATTCGTCGATGGAGTTAGAACAATTCCGTACAACAGAGTATTAGGTAATTTATGTTCTAACCATGTAATTATTATTGCAGAACCAAATACAAATGCTTAATCTGAGCCATTTCTCACTCCATTTCCTCTAGGTGTCTACCAATTATTGTTTGTCTTCTTAAGTGAATGAGCTGCTGGTCATACTTTAACCACACGTCAATTGCAGGAGTGCGACAGCGCCATCCTGTGCCACAAACCATGCGAAGAATGATGGGTGGTGTAATCCTATGCTAGCTAGCGTGCTAGACAGATTTAATAAACTCTTTGGAGCTCATCTTTTGCCTGAAAAGCTAAAACTAACCTGCCACAGCAGTGACTAATGATTAATACGATGGAGTTCATTTGATCCACCTTAAAAAAATAACTATTGGGAATAAGAATTAAAAGTAATCACCCCTGTTTCTGCAGTGGAATTCAAGTATACCGGCTCGTCTATTTATTTGACTGTTGTTAGATTGTTTCATCCTGGTCTGACGTGTTAATGGAGTTGTTTCATTCCTCACACGACCCCTTCCAGATGCATTTTTGGGGTCCTCTGATTTTCACAATAAATAACAACTTCTGCTGAAGATAAACATCATGACAAATGCCCCCAAACCAGAAGCGAAATGACCTAACAAATATAATGCCATCAGACGCAATCCTGAATCTCTCATCAATGCAGAGATGAGTGGACGTTCCAAAAGCTTTGTCTCCGTTACCTGCTGGTTCAAGATCTGCACAAAGTTTCCTCCCTTCCGTCGTCGGCCTCATCTGAAGGTATTCTTCCCCGGCCTTGTCATTCTGCAAGAGACAATTGAATGTTTGTTTCGACATGGATCTCCAGAGACGAAGTTCTGCACTCAGTGTCGCAGATTTTGTTTTCTGTTCCACCTCCGTTTAGTTTCAACTGTAGTTACCTGATAAACCGTGGAGGACAAGCGCCCTATCAAACCAGAGAAATGGACAAGCGCCCTAGCAAACCAAAGAAATTAATTGTCAGAACTGTTGTTTATGCTTGTTTGATTCTGATGCTTTCAGTTGGCATTTGCGTGTCACCTTTTCATAGTTACTGAAGTGCTACTTTTCTTTAAAATTGTACGCATACAAGCCGCAACGCTGAGTGAGCACAATTGTCCTATGACACATAATTCAGATTTTCACTTTTAAATACTTAAGAAGTGCAATTTTTCTTGAAATTTGTACAAATACATGCTTCTGGTCAGAGTGAGCACAACTGTCCTACGGTACAAAATTCAGAGTTTTGCTACACATTCAGATTACTAAGAATGCCATAATTGCAAATACGTTAGAGGCATGCCGTGTAATTGCAACAAATATCAATAATAAGGTCTTATATATTTTCTAATTTCCAGGTCCTTGAAAAATTTTCAGGTCCTTTGATTGGTCTATTCTGCGTCAAAGGCCCTGTTCACCTCTGGTAAATTCCGCTGCAGCCTCAATTGTACGTGTGCTTCAATCTATTTTCATGTTGTTTCTTGGGCCTTAGTGTTTTGTTTCTTGGGTGTTTGACGAACGCTTCACAAATTAAGCTCCTCTTAACAATTTCAGAGGTGTCGGTTGGCCTGCAGCTCGTGTGGTCGGAGGTGCTCGTGTGGGCGGAGGTGCTCATGCGGGACGAAACTTAGTGGTAAGCCTCTTCTCCCACCCCACCCCCTCTCAGTTCTTCCCCTTTGCTTTGGAAGATCTATGTTCATGCCATTTCTGTTTATAAATATCTTCTGTTGTTCTAGCTGAGTCTTGACTTTTCCGGTGTTCATGGAGGTAACTAAGGTATATCTATGCTGTAGTCGACAAGGAGGCCTACCTATGATGCCCGTGCAGTTGAAAATGTTTGCAAGCCAGCCTATGATGTCTGATTGGAGGCCTACTTATGATGTCAGGTTGTTGTACACGGAAATTTTGTGGGATAGTTTGCGGATTGGGAGTTTATGTTTTTCCTCGTTAGCTTTTAAGATTGTTGTAGTTAAAACATGAGATGGAAGCCTCATATTGAATACTGAGCTATGTTACAAATTTATAGTAGTGGCTGTCTTCTACATCAGCCTTTGTTCAAATAGTCTATTTTGTATGTTTTGTTCATGGAAGTTGATTATCCTCGCATACAACTACCCTCCGCATACAAATACAAGCCGCAACGCTGAGTGAGCACAATTGTCCTATGACACATAATTCAGATTTTCACTTTTAAATACTTAAGAAGTGCAATTTTTCTTGAAATTTGTACAAATACATGCTTCTGGTCAGAGTGAGCACAACTGTCCTACGGTACAAAATTCAGAGTTTTGCTACACATTCAGATTACTAAGAATGCCATAATTGCAAATACGTTAGAGGCATGCCGTGTAATTGCAACAAATATCAATAATAAGGTCTTATATATTTTCTAATTTCCAGGTCCTTGAAAAATTTTCAGGTCCTTTGATTGGTCTATTCTGCGTCAAAGGCCCTGTTCACCTCTGGTAAATTCCGCTGCAGCCTCAATTGTACGTGTGCTTCAATCTATTTTCATGTTGTTTCTTGGGCCTTAGTGTTTTGTTTCTTGGGTGTTTGACGAACGCTTCACAAATTAAGCTCCTCTTAACAATTTCAGAGGTGTCGGTTGGCCTGCAGCTCGTGTGGTCGGAGGTGCTCGTGTGGGCGGAGGTGCTCATGCGGGACGAAACTTAGTGGTAAGCCTCTTCTCCCACCCCACCCCCTCTCAGTTCTTCCCCTTTGCTTTGGAAGATCTATGTTCATGCCATTTCTGTTTATAAATATCTTCTGTTGTTCTAGCTGAGTCTTGACTTTTCCGGTGTTCATGGAGGTAACTAAGGTATATCTATGCTGTAGTCGACAAGGAGGCCTACCTATGATGCCCGTGCAGTTGAAAATGTTTGCAAGCCAGCCTATGATGTCTGATTGGAGGCCTACTTATGATGTCAGGTTGTTGTACACGGAAATTTTGTGGGATAGTTTGCGGATTGGGAGTTTATGTTTTTCCTCGTTAGCTTTTAAGATTGTTGTAGTTAAAACATGAGATGGAAGCCTCATATTGAATACTGAGCTATGTTACAAATTTATAGTAGTGGCTGTCTTCTACATCAGCCTTTGTTCAAATAGTCTATTTTGTATGTTTTGTTCATGGAAGTTGATTATCCTCGCATACAACTACCCTCCGCTCATGAAGCCTCAGATTGAATACAGAGTTATGTTGCCAAGGATTAGAATGCATTATTTCCATAGAAGCAAGATTATTTGATCCTATTGTAAAATATTTTTTAGTGCTTATATTTGGATGGGCACGATGTAGTGCAGGTTCCGCCGATTCTGGAAGCACACGGCTGAATGGAATCCAACAGAACCAATGCTACATCAGGGTGCACCGTTGAAGCATTTTGATTGGCCCGAGAGAAATGAGGACACTGCATATCAGACAACCTTTTGCTTACTAACCTCGTAAATATTTGAAGTGTAAGTTTCTAACCACAAAAATGATCTCATAACCTTGCCTGTGACATTGCACCTATGGTATGAGGAGTACGGCAAATTTTACAAATAGAACATATCTAATTTGTGGTAGCAGAATTACATTTAGTACTGAATATTTGATGCATAATCCTTATTCCGTATGGAGCGAAGTCTGTAACCTTTATATCTAAAGCGGTTTAACTTTGATACTAGGCAATGGGTATGCAAAGCTTTGCCACTTTCTGAAGTGCGTTGAAATAGGAGTTCCAGATCTTGATTTTTCAAGAAACTGAAGAAGAGCGTTTGAGGAAAGAGGAGAAGTGGAAGGGAAAAGGAGAAGTTGCTCAAGAAGAATACTAGAAACGCCTTACCAGTAGGCTCTCGTTGCAATGTTTTCATGGATTATTGGATGAGTCTTCCTCTTGATTGTTTTTTTAGGTAAGTTCATTATCACATTGAAAATATATGATGGATACATGGAGTTTTGTGGGTAACCTGATTTATTGTGCCCTTTTTAGATTTTTGTTTGGAATTAATATTCAGTACAACCATTGCCAAAGTATATTGATCTACAGATCAGCTACTAAATCATTCCTCATTTTTCAATGCTTTGTATGACAGGTTCAGTAAGATGATGACATCCGATTAATATCTTGCTGTTCAGGAGGTTTTGACTATATGAAAAATATTGTTTTCTTGCCAGTGAAGATTATCATGTTTGTACGCCTACCCTATAGTAAATTGCCGTATTGAGATCAATTGTTGGATTATCAGGGCCATGAACTGCTAAAAGATAGTGATGATCCCTTGAGTCTATTATAAGTACCATTTTAGTTTGATGTCCTTTTTATTGATTTGTTTATGATAATAATTGAGAAATAAAGAAGCATTGTGGCATATCAAATATTACCATACATGGAAAATACCCTTGGAACATGGCGTTAATTACATTTGGTTATGTATTTTATTTTTTAAAAATTCAGAAAAACTTAAAACGTTCCAAAACTTTTTCCCAACAAACTTGATTTGTCGTTTCTGTTGTACAAAAATATTCCGTGACAAAATTTTGACAAATATTCTCTGACGATAGCATGGACAGTATGGTGTATATAGCCACATTTTTTTTACGTCCACAACAACATGAAAGTCATTTCTTGGGGAAAGAATTTATGTTGATGCAACGTGGAAAACATTAATATTGGAGTTATATTATGTATGAACGAAAAACTATGTAAATATCAACCCGTATTTTGATAATTATTTGATGACAAGTGAGACGTGCGTTGCACGTGCAAGATTACTAGTCTAAGAAAAAGGCAGTATAGGACTTGGGCGCACCTATTTCTCGCTTGAGCGAGACGAAGTCAGCACTCACATCAGGGCGTCACGACCAGGCCCATCCAGGTTAGTTCATCTTTTCCCCTGTTTCTACCTTTGTTCATTTTTACTTATTACTTTTTAAGAAAATATTTAAACACATATTTAAAAAACGTAATTAAAGTTTTCTAAAAATAACTTAATAAAATGTTAATGCAATGTAAAACAAATGTTATCTTATTTCAAAAATTGTTGATAGCATAAAAATGTTTGTGACATTTTAAAAATATTCATGCATTTCAGAAAAATGTATATGACATTGTAACACAATCGTATATTGAAATTGTTAATCATACAGCAAATAAATTTTTCAGATGTATATGAAAACAATTAATAGTTTTTATGAAAAAAACTTGTCATCAAACATTTTTTGAAATAAATGTTAAGCATTGTATTTAAAAATAATAATCATGTATTTAAAAATGTAAAACATGTATAGAAATAGGACATGACTACAAGTCTGAGGTCAGATTTTTTACAATGGAAAATCAAACGTTTTTCATTATAAATTATGTTCCCCGTGAATTGTGTCGTCAGAAAATTGCCGTGAACAAAATTTGTTATGATCTTACCAATATAAGTTGCCATGATTTTTTTTCAGATTGTTCATGTCTAACAATGTAAAAGAATGTTCTTCAAGTATACAGAAAATGTACACATAAAAATATTTATTAAAATGGTAATCATGTAATTTAAACATATTTAGCATGTATAAAAATAACGTGTTATATGTATACAAAATTAGACATAGAAAACCTAGAAAAAAGATACAAACAACGCATAGAAAAAAAGCAAAAAAAAGTCTATCAAAAATGTTATAAACCTGATGAAAACCTTAAAAAGAAGGGAAAAAACAAAGAAAACTGGTGAAAGAATTCAAAAAACGCAAAGAAAGCAAAAGAAAACTATTAAAGGATATAAAAGAAAAAAACATTGAAAACCAGAAAGTACTCTTCTAGGCCCGAGCTCAAAAAGCTCGGCTTAACAGTAAAATAAAAAAATATTGAAAAGAAATTCAAAAAATTCTGAAAATTTTTTAGTGACAAACATTGACAAAAGTTTTCGACACTTGCAAATTTTCATTGTGAAACAACATTTATAGAAGCCATGGCAAAAAAAGAAAATCACCACTCCAAAATGCTTTTGGAGATGACATCTTTGGAGCATCGATTTTGTTTTTTTAGCTAGGGCTTCTACAAATATCATTTCACAATAAAATTTTGCAAGCATTGAAAACTTTTGTCAATGATTGTCACTAAACATTTTCAGAATTTTTTGAATTGTTTTTTTTTCAATTTTACTGCTCACCCGAGGTCATATGAGCTCGGGCTAAGAAACTCCATGTCCCTAAAGCAGCATAGTTCAACAAACAAATGGACAGACAAAAAAAACCAACAAAAAACTTAGTCCCACCGCTCGCTATTGTAAGATGTTCTAGCTTTTTTTTTTGTGAATTGAATGCATCTGGGCGCATTTTAGCGTGTTTGTTCATTCATTTCAGTTTATATGTACTCTCTCTGTTCTTAAATATAAGTCTTTTTAGATATTTCAATATAGACTACATACGAATGTATATAGATGCATTTTAGAATATAGTTTCATTTATTTTGCTTCATATGTAGTACGTATAAGAATCTCTAAAAAGACTTATATTTTAAAACGAAGAGAGTAGTTCATACTAGACTATTTAAAATCTTATATTTGTGAACGAAGGGAGTACGAGACTGAACAAAAGAAAAACAGCAAACCAGACCGTCCTGGTAGCTACTTGAGGGGAAATGCTTCAGGCGAGATGGAAGGTGTACTCGCTATAAGTGAGATATAGGTTTTGCGATAGGACCTCTCTCCCGCATGGTCTGCCCGAGTACTTGCCTTCTGTTCCCGTCAGAAGACCTGTGTTCCTGCAATCGCCCGTTAACCCCAGCCGGTCGGCATCAGTGCAGCTGGCAGATGCTGCGATCATGCATGGTAGGTGGGCTGTCACAGAGCTCGATCTATCATTCCGACTTCCGAGGCAGGAGGCATCAGCACACAGCACTGTGCGTGGTGCCGACCGGTTGAGCGCGCACGAACCGTACATACGTCGAGCTAGCTCACATCGACTCAGCTGGCACTGCACTGCACCCACGGCTACAACCACGAACTTGCTAGCTAGCTAGCGCGCCATGCCTACACATCACTTGGATGAACAGCACGGCTCCTTTGCTAGCTAGCCGAACGGAACGATGCCGCTGCACTTTTCAACTCTGCTGCCATCTTAACTCCGTGTGATGGATGCTTCTTCATCACCTAAGCCTAAACCTAGCTAGTAGTGGTGACCGTGCCCATGTCGGACGTGCTGTAAGTAGCCACGATATTTCGGCTGATCAGGCCGTGCGTGAGGGGGAGAAGGTCGCAATTATTTGGGTGTAGCGTGGAAAGGAAGTGGCTACGTGGGTGGACCTCTCTCCTTGCCCGAAACTAGCTCTGCCCCACCCAAAGCAGCAGAAGCTAGGAGGACGCCTCAAGCCTCGAGCGCGTCCTAATCCAAGTCGGCATCGGTGTAGCGAGATCGCGGGACACGCATTTTCTCGCAACATTTGCCGTCCAGCTGCACCGGAGAATCTCCGAGCATGTGCCTGCAAACTTTGATCTTGAAAACCTGTCGGACTTTTCAATGTCCTTTTCTATTCTTGGTTTGTAGCGTTGATATGCCCTAATCTTAATTTGCCTGTAATTTTTGGGACTGGTTAAATGTAAGTCGCCTGAAAAACTGAATTGGATCAGTCGGTTTGCTAGGATCAAGTTGAGCCGTTGGATGACGAACGAACGGTGATGCTCACGTGTCCTTCGTCCAGCCATTTACTCGTGGAAATAGATCACGCTCGATCTTCCTCCCGCCGCCTGCTACCACCGGCCGGGACGCCTGTTGCCCGCCCACAACCGGCGGCGCTCCCGCGATCGCCTCGCCGCACCGCCCTTCCCTGAACCGCCCCCCACCGCCGGTCTTGTTGCCGTCCCCGCCATCCCGGCGACCATCCAAAAAACTCCGGCTAAGCAGCACCCCACCCGCCACCCTAAGATAGATAGTGGGGGTTCTTTTTCAGCGAACCGCACCCGCCACTCTAATATAGATAGTGGGGGTGTTCTTCCCCGGCGCCAGTGGCCTCGCCATCTCCTTCTTCATCTTCGACACTTCCTTCTTCCTTCTCTAAAAATCGACTGACCGAAATACAAAACCAGTAGGCTGACATTTAGCTATTGTGGTAATTTTTACCAAAAAGCAACTAGTTAATCATGGCCTTGAGTTGTTACCATTTCTGAGTTACGCTAATGTGCCGATCAATGCAGACGCTGGCTGCTCCTAAGATGGTAAAGTTCCTTTGTAGGTCGAGCTACATGAAACCTTTTGTCTTCAGCCTTTCAACATTGGCAAACGGCTACTCCTATCCTGTGATCGATCGAGCTGGTGTGCCGCGACGAGACGACGAGTAGAGCCAACTTCCTTGGGGCCTAGTACAAAGTACAAGCCCCAGCTGCTCTGAGTCAGCATGGTCCAGCTGCAAGTACAAGAGCCAGCAGTGCAATCACCAGCTGCAGATTCGCGCAATCTTTCGGGATTGTTCGTCACTACATTGTGATTTCTAGCTTGGCAGAGCGAGGATGGTCCTTGGCACGACACGAGTTCCCAACATAGGAGATGCTGGGAAGGACTGGGACGAATCGGTTGGTTGGCGCGTCAGTTCTTGTGCTCTTTGCCATTGCGCCAAAGCATGCACTTCGAAAGATGCCAAGGACGATAAGGAAAAGGAGGGAAAAGACAGGGACGGCGTACGTTTAAATCTGGTCTCTTTTTATTTTCATTTGGAAGAGTTGAAACGCTTGTTCGAAACCTCGGCAGAAACCTTGATCCGATCAATGGAGGGTGTGAGCCACGCATGTTTTTTGGCGAAGTCCTTGAACATCGTTGTATGCCACAATCTAGGAATATCACAACCGTGGAGCATTTGGCACATGCAATATTTTGGAGAGTATTTCTTGATATACACTTTAAAAACAGTAAGAAATATGAAGCATATTACAAAATCATGTATAAAAGAGAAACATATTAGATTGCAGTTGAAAATGTGTCATTTGTATAACAAAAGTGAACGATCAACTATATAGGTATACTCCAAGTGAGCTTACAACCCTCGGACGTAAATCGAAGAACGCACGTTCGAAAAAAGATAGGAAGTCCCATAAAAGGGCGAAAGTTTCTAAATCTCCTATTGTTTCCCTATGAATGGAATAATTTTTTAACAGCAGAGGCCTTGGTGACTTGGCTAAACATTTATTCATTGCGAAATGTAATAGGGAATACAATTTAGTTTTTTTGGCTATCTCTAAAACGGGGAGACGAGATTTCTCAGCAAGTCTGCTTGACCGTATTTCTGGCGGGATAGACTTCACTTGGGTGTCACAACCGCCTAGAGGTCATTCTGGGGGAATTTTACTTGCGTAAACACAGGGAGTATGGATGTGTTGGCTAGTTCGGATGGTGAGTTTCACGTTAAACTCCACATCCGCAACAAGGCCGATAACTTCACATGGACCCTCATCGCCGTGTATGGGGCTGCCTAGGATGAGTTCAAGGCCGATTTTCTTCATGAATTGGTTAATCTGGCGAAAGATAATCCCTACCCCATTCTTATAGGAGGGGATTTCAATTTGCTTCGAAGTCCCAATGAGAAAAGGCGCGGTAGGTTGCATAATCATTGGCCTTTCCTTTTCAACACTGTCATCGACAGTCTAGATCTACGAGAGGTTTCCATGATTGGAAGACAATTCACTTGGGCAAATAGTCTTGTAGAACCAACATATGAGAAATTAGATCGCGTTTTAGTGGATACCGACTGGGAATCTAAATTTCCTATGGTGTCTGTTCACGATCTACCTCGTACCGAGGCCATATCAGACCACGCACCCTTCTCCTAACTACTGATTTGCCATGACCACAACATAGACGCAAGTTCAAGTTTGAACTTGGTTGGTTGCATCTGGAAGGCTTCCATGACATGGTCAAGGAGATGTGGGAGAAACCGATGTCCGGGCATACCCCAATACACCAATGAAATAACAAAATGTGTGCATTACGTAAATTCTTTGGTGGTTGGGCTAGACACACGGTGGGTATCTTCAAAAAGGAGAAGCTTCGTCTTTCATATATCATTCGTGAATTAGAAGCTTTGGCAGAAGTTAGACCTTTATCTGAGCATGAAATCGAGATCAAGAGTCAATCAAATGCACATATAGCTAGCATGCTGCATGAAGAGGAACTCAAATGGTGCCAACATTCTAATTCTCATTTTATTCTGAAAGGTGATTTGAATACTAGATATTTCCATGGAGTCGCCAATGGCAGACACCGGAAGAAACTTATTCATTCCCTACAATAGGATGAGGGTACTATTGAGGGGCATGAGCAACTTAAAACTTAGATCACGAATTATTATAAAAAATCTGAAACCCCAGAGGAAGGAAACTTCTGGATGGATGAGTGTCGAATAGATGACATCCCCCAGGTCTCTGATGAGGAAAACATCCTTCTGATAGCCCCATACCGCGAGGAGGAAGTTACAAAGGTGGTTTTCCTAATGGAGCACAACAAAGCCTCGGGTTCGGATGGTTTTCCCGCATAGTTCTATATAACTTTTGGAAAGTCATCAAATTGGATCTCCTACTTTTGTTTAGCTACCTACATGCTGGCCAACTAGAATTGTTTCGCTTAAACTTCGATGAGATTATTTTATTACCTAAGGTTAATGAGGCTAAAAGGATACAATAATATAGACCTATTTGCCTCCTTAATGTTAGTTTTAAAATATTCACGAAGGTTGCGACTATTAGGATGAATTCGGTTGCTCAACATGAGGTTCGTCCTTCACAGACAACTTTTATGCAAGGTAGACACCAAGATGGAGTTGTTATCCTTCATGAAACGGTCCATGAATTACATCGGCAAAATTTAAATGGGACGGTACTCAAAATTGACTTCGGAAAAGCTTATGACAAAGTAAAATGACCCTTCCTTCAACAGATTCTCAGAATGAAAGGATTTTCTGCAGAGTGGCACGCTATGATTCATAGCTTCGTTTCTAGAGGTAGTGTTGCATTAAGGTCAATGATGACATTGGCCACTATTTCCAAACAAAGAAGGAAATGCGGCAAGGTGATTCACTATCGCCCATCCTATTCAATATAGTGGCGGATATGCTAGCGGTCATGATTGAGCGTGCCAAGGTTGATGGTCAAATTGATGGGGTAGTAAATCATCTAGTTGATGATGGTCTCTAGTGGCGGATGTACAGGGTGGCCAGGATGGGACGCGGCCACCCTGGGATTCCGAGACAGCCTATATACATATGGATTCGAAATGGGCCAGAAAAAAAACCCACCCCAATAAACAGACCAAGGGATTCTGAGTCCAGTCCAGTCCAGTCCTCCCTGCCTCCCTCGCACTGCTCGACCGGTCGACCCCGATAGCCGCCTCGTGCCCTCGCCTCCTCGTTGTTCCTCGCCATCGCTGTCGTTCGTGCCCAGCGCCCCAGCCGCCCCCAGCCGCCGAGGAAGCTCCCGCCTATTCTCCTATTCTCCAGCACATGCGGCGAGCCCCTGTCTCGGGCTCCGCGCGGCTGCGCCTTTGTGGCGCTGCCCTGCTTGAGCGCCGGTTGTCTGCGCCCCTACCGCCGCTCGCCGAGCGCCTGCCTAGCGGCCCTGCCCTCGCCCCCTCCAAATTCGGCTGCAGTGACCCACTGAGGTACCCCAAATTTATGATCTAGGGTTTTCTTTTTTGCACTATGAACACTAAACACATACATAATTCTGCACTCATTTCGGCCTCAATTAGCTTTATTGATAGAAAGCAGTACTGATAGAAAGTAGTATTCTTGCAGAATTGTTGAAGAATGAAGAGGGCAGCAGACAGTGTTTCTCTTTTCCAAAGAGAAGCTATGAAGATAGGGAAGAAGAAGAAGGCAGAAAATATGTCGGATGTGGCTGAAGAGCAGACCCGCGAAGTTGTGTGTATGCCAGTTGTGATCGAAGAGAAAATTGAAGAACCAACATTGTCCATGTCAAAGGTGACCATAGAGCAAACTGAAGACGTGTCACCGCCATCACCACCGGTTTATGACCTTAGTCGTTTTAAACATGATCCTGGGGAAAGGCTACCCATTGCAAGTTATCCTATCAATGATCAAGACGCGGTTCGAATAGCATATATCCTTAAAAAGCCATTCAAACCTTATGTACATGACTTTAAAAAAAGAACAATTGGGAGTAGAGATCATTCATTCAATCCTTTGTGGCTTCATAATCATAGTTGGCTTGAAATAGTATCAAGAAGGAATTTGCATTTTGCTTTGCATGTTACTTGTTCAAAGAGAAAAAAACTAGTGGTAAGGGAACTAATGCATTTACTAATGGTGGTTGGAGTAATTGGAATAGAGAGGATGCTCTTCTTAAGCATGTTGGTTGCATATCAAGTGTGCATAATGCAGCTCAAGAGAGATATAACTTATTTGTAAATCCGCGTGCAATGATTGATGATTTTTTTGTGAAGGTGAACAATGAGGATTTACGTCTTTACAAGATGAGGTTGAAGTATTCACTTAGATGCTTGCAGTTTCTTCTTCATCAATGATTGGCATTTCGTGCGCATCATGAAAGTGAACAGTCTAGTAATAGAGGAAACTTCCTTGAGCTATTAAAGTGGCTTGTAGAAATAGTAAGGAGGTGAATAAGTATGTTTTGAAGAATGCACCAGGTGAGGGAGTCCTGAATTAGGGGGTCCTCGGGCAGCCGGACTATGTACTTGTGCCGGGCTGTTGGACTATGAAGATACAAGATTGAAGACTTCGTCCCGTGTCCGGGTGGGACTCTCCTTTGCGTGGAAGGCAAGATTGGCAATTCAGATATATATATCTCCTTCTCTATAACCGACTCTGTGTAACCCTAGCCCCCTCCGGTGTCTATATAAATCGGAGGGTTTAGTCCGTAGGACAACAACAATCATAATCATAGGCTAGCTTCTAGGATTTAGCCTCTGTGATCTCATGGTAGATCAACTCTTGTAATACTCATATCATCAAGATCAATCAAGCAGGAAGTAGGGTATTACCTCCATCGAGAGGGACCGAACCTGGGTAAACATTATGTCCCCCGCCTCCTGTTACCATTAGCCTTAGACGCACAGTTCGGGACCCCTACCCGAGATCCGCCGGTTTTGACACCGACATTGGTGCTTTCATTGAGAGTTCCACTGTGTCGTCACGGTAAGGCTTGATGGCTCCTTCAATCATCTACAACGATGCTTTCCAGGGTTAGGTTTTCCTTCCCGGACAGATCTTCGTGTTCGGCGGCTTTGCACTACGGGCCAACTCGCTTGGCCATCTAGAGCAGATCGATAGCTACGCCCCTGGCAGTTAGGTCAGGTTTGGAAGCCTGAACTACACCGCCGACATTCGCGGGGACTTGATATTCGACGGGTTCGAGCCCATGACAGGTGTGCCGAACAGTCATGACGAGCATGGCTTAGATCTGCCATCGGACGGTGTTCAGAATATCACACCTGTAGCTGCCCCGGCTCTTAATTCGGAGCAGATCGTGCCATCCAAGGACGGGTGGATGGACCCCGCCATGGAGGTCGCACACTCAGCGGGCCGAACACAGACTTCGCCTCCGATGAGGTCTGCATCGTTGGACCCCCAGACTCGTCTCCGGCGGCAGGCTCCGAACCGGTACATCCGTGCCCATCGACCTGATTGGGCACCGATCATGGAGTTTACCTCCGTGGATATCTTTCAGCACTCGCCCTTGGGCGACGTGCTAAATTCGATAAAATCCCTCTCCCTATCAGGAGACTCTTGGCCGAACTATGTCCGGCTTGAGTGGGAAGCGGACGACGAAGAAATTCGTTACCCACCCACCACCCACTTGATAGCCACTGTTGATGACTTAACCGACATGCTTAATTTCGACTCCGAAGACATCGACGGTATGGACGACGACGCCGGAGAAGAACAGGAACCACCGCCCACCGGGCGCTGGAAAGCCACCTCATCATATGATATATATATGGTGGACACACCCAAAGAAAGCAATGGCGACGAGGCAACGGAGGATAACCCCCTTGAGAAACAATCTAAGCGCCGACGTCAGCGGCGCCGCCCTAAGCCCCGCCATAGCAAAAATAGTGATACCGGCACAAGAGACAACAACACTCCGGATAATGCCGAAGACGAAAACAATCCCGCCCAGCCAAGCGTCGAGCAAGCCGGACGGGAGGATGGGCAAGATAGCCCTGATGAACAGGCAATGGATGGAGATTCAGAGGACGACAATTACATGCCCCTCTCCAACGATGAGGTAAGCCTCGGCGACAAAGAATTCATCGTGCCTGAGGATCCCGTCGAGCAAGAGCGCTTCAAGCGGCGGCTTATAGCTACTGCAAAAAGCATGAAGAAAAAGCAGTAGCAACTTCAAGCTGATCAAGATCTGCTAACAGATAGATGGACCGAGGTCCTGGCAGCCGAGGAATATGGACTCGAGCGCCCAACCAAAAGTTATCCAAAGTGCAGGTTGCTACCTCAACTTTAGGAGGAGGCATTAAAGCCTACACTACCAGCGCAGGATGCGGCTGACCGTCCACCTCATGGTCGAGACAAAGCGGCGTATATGCCCCAAGTCTAGCCCGCACCCCATCGCCAAACAAGCAAAAACACGAAGGCCCGGGGCTACACGCATGACCTGCAAGACAAATTGGAAAACAAAGCAGGACAGTCAAGATCGATCTACGGATCACAGGGGCGCGCCCCAACGCGTGACGATGACCGTCACGCCGGATATACTAAAAAAAATCTGGCCGGGCCGAATACAACAGACCAGACTCATTTGAAATGCGTTGTAATGTAGCCCGGCATAGAGGCGCCACACGCCCCCTATGCTTCACTGACGAAGTAATGGATCATGAATTCCCAGAAGGGTTTAAACCCGTGAATATTAAATCATACGATGGTACAACAGACCCCGCGGTATGGATTGAAGATTTCCTTCTCCACATTCACATGGCCCGCGGCGATGATCTACATGCCATCAAGTACCTCCCACTAAAACTCAAAGGACCGGCTCGACATTGGCTGAATAGCCTGCCGACAAACTCCATTGGCAGTTGGGAGAACCTGGAAGACGCATTCCTTGACAACTTCCAGGGCACTTATGTGCGACCTCCGGATGCTGATGACTTAAGTCACATAACCCAACAGCCCGGAGAGTCGGCCAGGAAATTCTGGACTCGGTTCCTAACTAAAAAGAACCAAATTGTCGATTGTCCGGATGCCGAAGCCCTAGCAGCCTTTAAGCATAACATCTGCGACGAGTGGCTTGCCCGACACCTCGGCCAAGAGAAGACGAAGTCCATGGCAGCCTCACGACACTCATGATGCGCTTTTGTGCAGGCGAGGACAGCTGGCTGGCTCATAGCAACAACACATCAAGAAATCCTGGCACTTCAGATGCCAGAGACAACAACGGCAAGCCCCGACGCAACAGACACAAGCGTCGCAACAATGGCGATAACGCCGAAGACACGACCGTCAATGCCGTATTCAGTGGCTCTAAGTCCGGTCAGCGGAAAAAACCATTCAAAAGAAACAATTCGGGCATGTCCAGTCTGGACCGCATACTCGATCGCTCGTGTCAAATTCACGGCACCCGCGATAAACCAGCCAATCACACCAACAGAGACTGATGGGTGTTCAAACAGGCCGGCAAGTTGAATGCCGAAAACAAGGAAAATGGGCTGCATAGCGATGATGACGAGGAGCCTTGGCCGCCGAATACAGGAGGACAGAAGAAATTTCCTCCCCAAGTGAAAACGGTAAACATGATATACGCAACCCATATTCCCAAGCGGGAACGGAAGCGTGCACTAAGGGGCGTCTATGCGATGGAGCCAGTCGCCCCAAAGTGCAACGCATGGTCTTCTTGTCCGTTCACTTTCGATCGCAGGGACCATCCGACCAGCATCCGTCATGGCGGTTCGGCCACGTTGGTCAAAGTGCAACCCATGGTCTTCTTGTCCGATCACTTTCGATCGCAGGGACCATCTGACCAGCATCCGTCATGGCGGTTCGGCTGCGTTGGTCCTCGACCCCATCATTGACGGATTCCACCTTACAAGAGTCCCTATGGACGGCGGTAGCAGCCTGAACATGCTCTATCAGGATACAGTGCGCAAAATGGGCATCGATCCCTCAAGGATCAAACCCACCAAAACCACCTTTAAAGGTGTCATACCAGGTGTAGAGGCCTGTTGCACAGGCTCAATCACACTAGAAGTGGTCTTCGGATCCCCGGACAACTTCCAAAGCGAGGAGTTAATCTTCGATATCGTCACCTTCCGTAGTGGTTATCATGCACTACTAGGACGAACCGCATTTGCTCGATTCAATGCGGTGCCACATTACACCTATCTCAAGCTCAAGATGCCCAGACCTCGCGGGGTTATAACAGTCAATGGAAACACAGAGCGCTCCCTCCGTACAGAGGAGCACACTACGGCCCTTGCAGTAGAAGTACAGAGCAGCCTTTTGATAACCCACAAGTGTAGGGGATCGCAACAGCTTTCGAGGGTAGAGTATTCAACCCAAATTTATTGATTCGACACAAGGGGAGCCAAAGAATATTCTTAAATATTAGCAGTTGAGTTGTCAATTCAACCACACCTGGATAACTTAGTATCTGCAAAAAAGTATTTAGTAGCAAAGTAGTATGATAGTAATGGTAACAGTGGCAAAAGTAAAGATAGCAGTTTTGTAGTAGTTGTAACAGTAGCAACGGAAAAGTAAATAAGCGAAGCACAATATGTTAAAAGCTCGTAGGCATTGGATCAGTGATGGATAATTATGTCGGATGCGATTCCTCATGTAATAGCTATAACATAGGGTGACACAGAACTAGCTCCAGTTCATCAATGTAATGTAGGCATGTATTCCGAATATAGTCATAGGTGCTTATGGAAAAGAACTTGCATGACATCTTTTGTCCTACCCTACTGTGGCAACGGGGTCCTAGTCGAAACTAAGGGATATTAAGGCCTCCTTTTAATAGAGAACCAGAACAAAGCATTAGCACATAGTGAATACCTGAACTCCCCAAACTATGGTCATCACCGAGAAGTATCCCGATTATTGTCACTTCGGGGTTGTCGGATCATAACACATAATAGGTGACTATAGACATGCAAGATAGGATCAAGAACTCACATATATTCATGACAACATAATAGGTTCAGATCTGAAATCATGGCACTCGGGCCCTAGTGACAAGCATTAAGCATAACAAAGTCATAGCAACATCAATTTCAGAACATAGTGGATACTAGGGATCAAACCCTAACAAAACTAACTTGATTACATGGTAAATCTCATCCAACCCATCACCGTCCAGCAATCCTACGATGGATTACTCATGCACGGCGGTGAGCATCATGAAATTGGTGATGGAGGATGGTTGATGATGACGACGGCGATGAATCCCCCTCTTCAAAGCCCCGAACGGACTCCAGATCAGTCCTCCCAAGAGAGATTAGGGCTTGGCGGCGGCTCCGTATCGTAAAACGCGATGAAACGTTCTCTCTGATTTTTCTCTCCACGAAACGGAATATATGGAGTTGGAGTTGAGGTCGGTGGAGTATCAGGGGGCCCACGAGACAGGAGGGCGTGCCCCCACCCTTGTGGACAGGGTGTGGGCCCCCTGGCCTTGATTCTTTCGCCTATATTTTTTATATTTTCCAAAAGTTAACTCCGTGGATTTTCAGGTCATTCCGAGAACTTTTGTTTTCTGCACAATAAACAACACCATGGCAGTTCTGCTGAAAACAGCGTCAGTCCGGGTTAGTTTCATTCAAATCATGCTAGTTAGAGTCCAAAACAAGGGCAAAAGTGTTTGGAAAAGTAGATACGTTGGAGACGTATCAACTCCCCCAAGCTTAAACCTTTGCTTGTCCTCAAGCAATTCAGTTGATAAACATAAAGTGATAAAGAAATACTTCTACAAACTCTATTTGCTCTTGTTGTTGTAAATATGTAAAGCCAACATTCAAGTTTTCAGCAAAGATTATGAACTAACCATACTCACAATAACACTTAGGTCTCACATTTACTCATATCAATGGCATAATCAGCTAGCGAGCGATAATAATAAAACTCGGATGACAACACTTTCTCAAAACAATCATAATATGATATAACAAGATGGTATCTCGCTAGCCCTTTCTGAGACCGCAAAACATAAATGCAGAGCACCTTTAAAGATCAAGGACTGACTAAACATTGTAATTCATGGTAAAAGAGATCCAGTCAAGTCATACCCAATATAAACTAATAGTAATGAACGCAAATGACATCGTGCTCTCCAGCGGGTGCTTTTTAATAAGAGGGATGATGACTCAACACAAAAGTAAATAGATAGGCCCTTCATAGAGGGAAACAAGGATTTGCAGAGGTGCCAGAGCTCGATTTTAAAATAGAGATGAATAACATTTTGAGCAGCATACTTTCACTATCAACACAACAACTATGAGATGGCGATATCTTCCATGCTACATATATTATAGGCGGTTACCAAACAGAATGGTAAAAGTTTATACTCCCCCACCACCAAGAAGCATCAATCCATGGCTTGCTCGAAACAACAAGTGCCTCCAACTAACAACAGCCTTGGGGGAGTTTTGTTTAATTATATTGATTTGCTTTGATCCTTTTGATCATGGGACTGGGCATCCCAGTTACCAGCCATTTTCTCGTGAATGAGGAGCGGAGTCCACTCCTCTTGAGAATAACCCACCTAACATGGAAGATACAGACAGCCCTAGTTGAAACATGAGCTGCTCGAGCATACAAAACAGAATTTCATTTGAAGGTTTGGAGTTTGGCACATACAAATTTACTTGGAACGGTAGGTAGATACCGCATATAGGAAGGTATGGTGGACTCATATGGAACAACTTTGGGGTTCATGGAGTTTGGATGCACAAGCAGTGTTCCCGCTTAGTACAGGTGAAGGCTAGCAAAAGACTGGGAAGCGAGCAACTAAGAGAGGGACAACAGTCATGAACATGCATTAAAATTAATTTACACCAAGTACAAGCATGAGTAGGATATAATCCACCATGAACATAAATATCGTGAAGGCTATGTTGATTTGTTTCAACTACATGCATGAACATGTGCCAAGTCGAGTCACTCAATTCATTCAAAGGAGGATAATCCCATCATACCACATCATAATCATTTTAATAGCATGTTGGCATGCAAGGCAAACCATTATAACTCATAGCTAATTAAGCATGGCACAAGCAACTATAATCTCTAAATGTCATTGCAAATATGTTTACTTTATAATAAGCTGAATCAGGAATGATGAACTCATCATATTTACAAAAACAAGAGAGGTCGAGTTCATACCAGCTTTTCTCATCTCAATCAGTCCATCATATATTGTCATTATTGCCTTTCACTTGCACGACCGAACGGTGTGTATAATAATAATAGTGCACATGCATTGGACTAAGCTGGAATCTGCAAGCATTCAACTCAAGAGAGAAGACAAAGTAATATGGGCTCTAAGTTAAATAAACAATCATGCATATGAGAGCCGCTAAACATTTTCAATATGGTCTTCTACTCTCGACCCCCAAAGAAAAGAAAAGAAACAAAAACTATTTACACGGGAAAGCTCCCAACAAGCAAGAAGAAGAACGAGAAATCTTTTTGGGTTTTCATTTTAATTTCTACTACAAGCATGGAAATTAAACTAACTATTTTTTTTTTGGTTTTTCTTAAGGTTTATTAAACACACAAGAAGAAGGCTAGAAGAAAAAATTAAACTAGCATGGATAATACAATGAAAGAGTATGAGCACCGACAACTAGAATAATGTGTGAACATGAATGTAAAGTCGGTGAGAAATACGTACTCCCCCAAGCTTAGGATTTTGGCCTAAGTTGGTATATTGCCAAGGATAGCATGGCTGATATCCGTAGTTATCACTGGGGTCGTACTGAGATGCAGCAGCAAATGCATCCTGAGCTGCGGCATGTTGGCGAGCCGCCTCCGCTCTCCCTTTGTGTTCAGCTGCCTCCTCCTTGGTAACAACATATCTTTGTTTTGCCTGGTAATCAAAAAGGAAAGGAGCAGGGAGAGTAACATGGACAAAGCTACGTCTATCAAAGATTAGTCGATACTGTAGGAATTGTTCATTCCTCAAAAGAAAATGATGTTTGACCATCGCGTCATAATCTAAATAAGCAGGAAGCAACTCCATATCCCCCTCTCGTGGGGCTATACCAAGGTAATTAGCAACATGGGTCGCATAAATCCCTCCAAATAAATCTCGAGACATACCATTATTATGCAACCTACGTGCAACTATTGCCCCCAAGTTGTAATCTTTATTACCTAACACAACACTCTTGAGGACACAAAGATCAGGGACACACATGTGACATGCTTCATCTTTACCGTTAATGCATCTACCAATGAAGAGAGAGAAATAATGTATAGCAGGAAAATGAATGCTCCCTATGGTAGCTTGTGCTATATCCCTAGATTCTCCCACAGTAATGGTGTTAACAAAGCCATCCACATCTTTACGATGTGGTTCATCTAATCTTTCCTCATAGGGTATTCTACATACCGCGCAAAAATTACGTTAAGACATTTCCTTGAATTCATCATATAAATGAAATGATACTAAAGGAGGTGAATTCTTAGGATAGTAATAAAAGTTTTGCATGAAAGTATTGGTGAGTAAGAGATACTGATCGATCCGGTCGTGGAGGAAATCGGTGAGGCCTGCATTTTCAATCAAAGAATAAAAGTCTTCACAAATCTCGGCTTCTCTCAAGAAATTATCACAGGGCCATTCACACGGCCGTACTTCCGCTACGCGAGGAAGATTATACTTGGCCTTTTCCTTCTCTTTAGCTTGTTTTTCCTCGGAGCCTTGGCTAGAAGAGCCCCTCAAAAATCTGCTTATCATTTTCTAAAAAATTCTGAAATTTTTAGTAACTTCAAATAAAAGTGAATGAAACTAAACAAGATTGGTAGCAACCACTCCTACAAGTGCCTAGAGCCTATATCATGCATTAGAATTACTTGGGACCTCATAAATTTGACATGCAAGCTCAAGAACAGGGTCACCTATGCAGCAAAAATTTGCAATGAATAAAGCACTAGAACAAAAACTAATTGGACCAATGGAGGAGTCACATACCAAGCAACAATCTCCTAAAGCAGTTTTGTCAATGGAGCTTTGAGCAAGGAGATCGAAAATCACAGCAAAATGAGCTAGAACTCATGCTTGAGCTGGATGGGGATTTTTTTGGGAAGAATATGGAGTGTGTGGATGCAGGAATAAGTGGAGGGGGGCCACCATGGGCCCACGAGATAGGGGGGCGCGCCCAGGGGGTGTGGGCGCGCCCTCCACCCTCGTGGCCAGGTGCTTGCCCCCCTGCAGTGTTTTCAGTGCCTAAAATCCTCAAATATTCCATAAAAAACATACTAAATTTGCATGGCATTTGGAGCACTTTTATTTCCAGGATATTTTTTATTGCACGGATAATTCAGAAAACAGACAGATAATACTATTTTTGCTTTATTTGTTCTAAATAACAGAAAGTAAAAGAGGGTACAGAAGGTTGTGCCTTCTACTTCCATCCATCTCATGATCATCAAAATGAATCCACTAACAAGGTTGATCACGTCTTGTTAACAAACTCATTCCGAATAACACGAAACCGGAGAAATTTCGAATAACACTAAGTTACCTCAACGGGGATATGAACATCCCCAACAATAAGAATATCATACTTTTTCTTGACAGTAGGAAGAGGAAATTCAAAACCTCCAATAATGATAGTTGGAACTTTTCCAATAGAATTGATGCTATGAACTTGAGATTGTTTCCTCGGAAAGTGTACCGTATGCTCATTACCATTAACATGAAAAGTGACATTTCCTTTGTTGCAATCAACTACAGCCCCTGCAGTATTCAAAAAGGGTCTACCAAGGATAATCGACATACTATCGTCCTCAGGAATATCAAGAATAACAAAGTCCGTTAAGATAGTGACATTTGCAAGCACAACAGGCACATCCTCACAAATACCGACAGGTATAGCAGTTGATTTATCAGCCATTTGCAAAGATATTTCAATAGGTGTCAACTTATTCAATTCAAGTCTAAGATATAAAGAGGGAGGCATAACACTAACACCGGCCCCAAGATCACATAAAGCAGTTTTAACATAATTTCTTTTAATGGAGCATGGTATAGTGGGTACCCCTGGATCTCCAAGTTTCTTTGGTATTCCACCCTTAAAAGTGTAATTAGCAAGCATGGTGGAAATTTCAGCTTTCAGTATCTTTCTTTTATTTGTAGTGATATCCTTCATATACTTAGCATAAGGATTTAATTTAAGCATATCAGTTCAGCGCATGCGTAAGAAGATAGGTCTGATCATTTCAGCAAAGCGCTCAAAATCCTCATCATCCTTTGTCTTGGATGGTTTAGGAGGAAAGGGCATGGGTTTCTAAACCCATGGTTCTCTTTGTCTACCGTGCTTCCTAGCAACAAAATCTCTCTTATCATATCGTTGATTCTTTGATTGTGGGTTATCAAGATCAACAACAGGTTCAATATCTACATCATTATTTTTGCTAGGTTGAGCATCAACATGAACATTATCATTAACATTATCACTAGGTTCATGTTCATCACCTGATTGTGTTTCAGCATCAGAAATAGAAATATCATTGGGATTTTTAGGTGTGTCTACAATAGGTTCCCTAGAAGCATGCAAAGTCCTATCGTCTTTCTTTTTCTTCTTTTTGGAAGAACTAGGTGCCTCTAAATTATTTATCTGAGAATCCTGCTCGATTCTCTTAGGGTGGCCTTCAGGATACAAAGGTTCCTGAGTCATTCTACCCATTCTAGTAGCCACTCTAACAACAAAGTCATGTTTATTATTTAATTCATCGAGCAAATCACTTTGAGCTTTAAGTACTTGCTCAGCTTGAGTGGTAACCATAGAAGCATATTTGCTAATGAGTTTAAGTTCACCTTTAACTCTAGCCATATAATCACTCTAGCGTCCTATTTCGAAAGCATTATTCTTTAATTCTCTACCAACATAAGCATTAAAACTTTCTTGTCTAGCCATAAAGTCATCAAGTTCATCTAAGCATGTGCTATGAAATTTAGTAGACGGGATTTCAACTTTACCATATCTATTGAGAGAATTTACCTTCACTACCTGTATCGGGTTATCAAGACAATGTGTTTCTTCGACAGGCGGTAAATTAAGACCATGTATTTCTTCAATAGGTGGTAAATTCTTAACATCTTCAACTTTAATACCTTTTTCATTCATTGATTTCTTTGCCTCTTGCATATCTTCAGGACTGAGAAATAGAACACCTCTCTTCTTTGGAGTTGGTTTAGGTATAGGCTTAGGAGTTGGCTCAATTGGCTCCGGAATTGCCTTAGGAATTGGCTCAGGAAGAGTCCAATTATTTTCATTAGTCAACATATTATTCAATAGTAATTCAGCTTGGTCGACTGTTCTTTCCCTAAAAACACAACCAGCACAACTATCCAAGTAGTCCTTGGAAGCATCGGTTAGTCCATTATAAAAGATATCAAGTATTTCATTTCTCTTAAGAGGATGATCAGGCAAAGCATTAAGTAATCTGAGAAGCCTCCCCCAAGCTTGTGGGAGACTCTCTTCTTTGATTTGCACAAAATTATATATTTCCCGCAAGGCAGCTTGTTTCTTATGAGCAGGGAAATATTTAGCAGAGAAGTAATAAATCATATCCTGGGGACTACACACACAACCAGGAGCAAGAGAATTATGCCAAGTCTTAGCATCACCCTTTAATGAGAACCGAAATATCTGTAGGATATAATAATAGCAAGACTTCTCATCATTAGTAAACAGGGTGACTATATCATTTAACTTGGTAAGATGAGCCACAACAGTTTCAGATTCAAGTCCATAAAAAGGATCAGATTCAACCAAAGTAATTATTTCAGGATCAACAGAGAATTCATAATCCTTATCAATAACACAGATAGGTGAAGTAGCAAAAGCGGGGTCACGTTTCATTCTAGCATTAAGAGATGCTGCTTCCATTTAGCTAATAACTTCTTAAGATCATATCTATCTTTGCAAGCAAAAATAGCTCTAGCAGCTTCCTCATCCATAACATAACCCTCAGGAACAATAGGTAATTCGTAATCAGGGGGAGAACTTTCATCATCACTATCATCAATAATAGCATCTTCAATAATTTCATTCTCCCTAACCCTAGCAAGTTGTTCATCAAGAAATTCACTTAACGACAAAGTAGTATCATGCACAGAAGTAGTTTCATCATAAGTATCATGCATAGCAGAAGTGGCATCATCAATAACATGTGACATATCAGAATTCATAGCAGTAGCAGGTTTAGGTGTCACAAGCGTACTCAAAACAGAAGGAGAATCTAGTGCAGAGCTAGATGGCAGTTCCTTACCTCCCCTCGTAGTTGAGGGAAATTTTTTGGTTCTTTCGTCTTTCAAGTTCCTCATAGTGATCAACAGATATAAATCCCAAGTGACTCAAATAATAGATCTATGCTCCCCGGCAACGGCGCCAGAAATTAGTCTTGATAACCCACAAGTGCAGGGGATCGCAACAGCTTTCGAGGGTAGAGTATTCAACCCAAATTTATTGATTCGACACAAGGGGAGCCAAAGAATATTCTTAAGTATTAGCAGTTGAGTTGTCAATTCAACCACACCTGGATAACTTAGTACCTGCAGCAAAGTATTTAGTAGCAAAGTAGGATGATAATAATGGTAACATTGGCAAAAGTAACGAATAACAGTTTTGTAGTAGTTGTAACAGTAGCAATGGAAAAGTAAATAAGTGAAGCACAATATGTGAAAAGCTCGTAGGCATTGGATCAGTGATGGATAATTATGTCGGATGCGATTCCTCATGTAATAGCTATAACATAGGGTGACCCAGAACTAGCTCCAGTTCATCAATGTAATGTAGGCATGTTTTCCGAATATAGTCATACGTGCTTATGGAAAAGAACTTGCATGACATCTTTTGTCCTACCCTCCCGTGGCAGCGGGGTCCTAGTGGAAACTAAGGGATATTAAGGCCTCATTTTAATAGAGAACCGAAACAAAGCATTAGCACATAGTGAATACATGAACTCCTCAAACTATGGTCATCACCGAGAAGTATCCCGATTATTGTCACTTCAGGGTTGTTGGATCATAACAGATAATAGGTGACTATAGACTTGCAAGATAGGATAAAGACCTCACATATATTCATGAAAACATAATAGGTTCAGATCTGAAATCATGGCACTCGGGCCCTAGTGACAAGCATTAAGCGTAGCAAAGTCATAGCAACATCAATCTCAGAACATAGTGGATACTAGGGATCAAACCCTAACAAAACTAACTTGATTACATGGTAAATCTCATCCAACCGATCACCGTCCAGAAAGCCTACGATGGAATTACTCACGCACGGTGGCGAGAATCATGAAGTTGGTGATGGAGGATGGTTGATGATGACGACGGCGACGAATCCCCCTCTCCGGAGCCCGGAACGGACTCCAGATCAGCCCTCCCGAGAGAGATTAGGGTTTGGCAGCGGCTCCGTATCGTAAAATGCGATGAAACTTTCTCTCTGATTTTTTTCTCCGCAAAACAGAATATATGGAGTTGGAGTTGAGGTCGGTGGAGCATCAGGGGGCCCATGAGACAGGGGGGCGCGCCCAAGGGGGAGGGCGCGCCTCCCACCCTCGTGGACAGGGTGTGGGCCCCCTGGCCTTGATTATTTCGCCAGTATTTTTTATATTTTCCAAAAGTTATCTCCGTGGATTTTCAGGTCATTCCGAGAACTTCTGTTTTCTGCACAATAAACAACACCATGGCAGTTCTGCTGAAAACAACGTCAATCCGGGTTAGTTTCATTCAAATCATGCAAGTTAGAGTCCAAAACAAGGGCAAAAGTGTTTGGAAAAGTAGATACGTTGGAGATGTATCACCTTCTTAGGCAGATCTCCAACTCGGCAATAAAGCCCCCCGACACCGCCAGGCGAGTCTGAAGTACTCTGCAACAGGATCGTACGGAGCTCACCTAGCAATTTGGCCTCCGTCCTAGTCCCAGCCAAGCGGTGAAATTTGTACCGCGCGTACATAATTATGCACTTAAAATACCATGGGCATAGGCGGAGGCACATCTACAATGCGGCCCACAATGCGGCTCAACCGCCCCAGGACCCGTACACTTTCACCCTCTTCTTTCTTTCAGGTCCCTATTTTTTGGAGGCTCCTCCGATAAACTGACTATTGGACCCACCACGGGACGGAAACACCAAGGAAGCAACGAGCTTTGATGTACAAAGGAATCCCCAGGTGGTCTCTGATAACGATCGCTATACCTGTTTTACATACCCACACGCAGCTCGCCTTTGGTCAGGACATGTCAAATAGTCTTATTTTGCTTATCGCACTGCTTGTATACACACGCCTTGACGTATTATTCAAATAACAATGGAAAATAATGTACAATGTTAGCTTACTATTACATTTCTTTATCTTTTTCCTTGACTGCTTATTATTACAAATTGCACCCGTACATTCTGGTACGTTCAATCCGCCAGGGGCTTCAGTGTACCCCATAACATGGCAAGAAAAGTCCGAACACTTTCGACAGTGCGGCACCCCGAACTTATAGCATTATATGTGTCAACTCCGAATCATGTCTTGGGTCAATAGTTGGGTTTGCCCGGCTCCCATGTTTTGCTGCCTTATGTTCCGCTACATCGGCTAAGGTGGCATAGGGAGAACTACTGCGATTGTGTCCCGGTTCTTCCGGACGAGCACCTCAATAGAGAAAGCCAAAAACTGACTCTCATGATGCGGCGAGAGCTGGTCGCTATTTGAGAGGTCTCAAATCCTTAAAGAATTTTTCCGCTTTGGGCGAGGAATCGGCCTTGTCGATTTAGGCGTGTATAGCGCCCCAAGTTCGGCCTTCCGAATACCAGGGGCTACGCCAAAATTTAAAATTATAGACTTCTATGGCTAAGTGAGAGTGATAAAGCTGTATAGTCCGATTGCCTTGTTCGTTGCGCTAGTCACCTCCTTAAAGGACAAATTTTTTGGATAAAGAGTGTTTAGATTTATCCCGAACACCCTGGTACTAGTTACATGGGGGCAGAAGCCGATGACTGGCCAACTCTCAGATTTTATAAACGGCCGCACAGAAGGCAAAATTTTAAACAAGCGTTATATAGTGCAAATGAACTCGTTTTCATATTACAGGATCAAATGAATACGTTTATTCAAATATTACATCCTTAGCACATTCCTCCGCCACAAGGCGGGTGCCCTTCAGGACACTATCATAATACTTTTCAGGGTGACGGTGCTCCTTGCCCTTCGGCGGCCCCTCCGTCACCAGCTTCTCGGCATCCATCTTCGCCCAGTGCACTTTCGCGTGGGCGAAGGCCCTGCGTGCACCTTCAATGCAGACTTACTGCTTTATGACTTCAAGCCGCGGGCGGGCATTTACAAGCCGCTTCACGAGACCGAAGTAGCTGCTGGGCAAGGGCTTGGCAGGACACATCCGGACTATAAAGTCCTTCATGGCTAGTTCGGCCGCCCTGTGCAATTCGACCAGTTGCTTCAGCTGGTCACTCAGAGGCATCGGATGTTCGGTCCCAGTATATTGAGACCAGAACAACTTCTCTGTCGAGATCCCTTCTTCGGCCCGGTAGAACTCCGTGGCATCCAATATGTTGCGCGATAGATCTGCGAACGCTCCTGGAGAGCTTCGAATTTGGGTAAGTAAAAGGAAAGTCTCCTTCACATGCTTGCTTTGCATAATGAATGCCTTACCCGCCGCTATCTTCTTGGCCGCCTGAATCTCCTGGAGGGCCCTTTGGGCTTCGGCTTTGGCATATCGCACGCTCTGGAGGGCCTTAGCAAGCTCGGACTCTCGCGTCTTAGAGTCACGCTCCAAGGACTCGTATTTTTAGATGAAATCCTGGAGCTCTTGCTGGACCTCGTCAACACGGTCCTCTTGCTTCCCGCGCTCGGTGCGCTCCTTGGCCTCTTTGTCTTCGGCCTCGGACAGCGCCTTCTTAAGGGCCGCCAGTTCGGTCATGGCCCCTATTAAAGTTCATGACGCTTTTATAAGCTGAAACCATTTTTTCTTTATCAATATATAGACGGGGTATCACTTACCTTTGTTCTCCTCGAGCTGCCTCTTCATGAGGCCAAGCTCTTCCTCGGTCTGCTCCAGGTCCCGCTTAAGTCCGGAGACATCTGCAGTACGAGCGGCAGTGGCCAGCAGCGACGCGTGCTTATTCACATAGACATATTCTGATTAGACTCCTGCGGATGTTATTTGATCCTCTGTTCGACCTTTCTTTCTGAACACCAAACAGAGCATCAGGGGCTACTGTCTATACTGTCTACTTTCTTACAATTTTTTACTTACCTCAAAGCCCGTCAGGAGGCTGGCGCAGGTTTCGGTCAATGCGCTTTTGGCGGACCGGACCTTCTCAATCACCATACTCATAAGAGTACAGTGTTCTTCATCAATGGAAGTGCCTCCACGCGCCTCCAGCAAGTTGTCCGATGCCTCTGGATGGACAGAGGTCATCGGCACGGGCGGCTCACCCCCCTTAGGGAGAGGCTGCCTGCCCGTATTTGGAACCACTGGGAGTTCCAGAGCAGTATCCGGCTGGGGACCAAACTTACTGCGGCCCCCGTCATCAGAATCCATGGGGGTCTTCCCTCCCATGTGCCCGGCGTCTGGGATTTCACCTTGGGGCATCTCCAGAACAGTCTCCCCCTGGTCCGGTATCCTCTGAGACAACACCTCGGTGTCGTCTGCGGGCTTGGGGGAGGAGGCAGTCGGGAGTGAGTCGCTATTCATCGCTGACAGGCCCAGAGACCCATCTGAAGAGGATACATCGATGTGGGCTTTGGCTGGACTGCACGAGCATGTTTGGCATGATAAGAAGCAATAAAGCAAAACATACCGGAAGTATTATAGTGTCCGAATACTTACGACTTTGCCAGGGGCTTGTCCCTGGGAAACCACTCCTCGCCGTTGTAGGTGGTTGTGGTGGAGTGGTCCGGAGGGAGGGTCTTTCCTTTCTTGGACCCTTCAGCCTCCCCAGACGGGGCGGCCTTCCTTCTCCCCCCTCCCTGGTTGGGGGGGGGGGGATTTCCTCTTCCTCCTCCTCGTTTTCATTGGAGGAGTGCGCCTCGGTGTCTTCGGACGATGAGTCCGATACAACCTTGCACCGGAGACCTTTCCTAGTCCCCGCGGCCTTCTTCTTGGCCTTCTTCTCCGGCACATCATAGGGCGCCGAAACAGCATCTTCGTTAAGATAGGTGAAGCTGGATCTTCGGGTAGTGGAGCAGGACAGTCAATGTGCTCCGCTATCGCTACCCAGTCCTGTTAGATTGGCATGGAAGTTTACATTCCTCCCGCGGGTGTGCTAGTAAAAGGCACATCTTGCAAAATATAAAAACTCACCGGATTGGTGGGGCGCTTTGCGCTGAGTCCGCAATCTTTGACTATGGGTGGTGGTACCTCGGCGGCCTTGAACATCACCTTCCAGACATCTTCGTGCATCGTGTCGAAGATCTCTCGCAGTGTCCGGTGTTCGGTCGGGTCGAACTCCCACATATTGAATGCCCGTCTCTGACACAGAAGGATCCGGCGGAAGAGCATGACCTGGACCATGTTGACAAGCTTGATTTTCTTGCTTATCATATTTTTTACGCAGGTCTGAAGTCCCGTCAGCTCCACCGATGAGCCCCAGGCTAGGCCCTTCTCTTTCCAGGAGGTGAGTCGCTTGGGGATGCCGGATCGAAATTCAGAGGCCGCTGCCCAGTTGGTGTCGCGCGGCTCGGTGATGTAGAACCACCCCGATTGCCACCCCTTCACGGTCTCCACATAGGAGCCTTCGGGCTAGGTGACATTGGGCATCTTGCTCACCACAGCGCCTCCGCACTCCGCTTGCTGGCTGACCACCACCTTTGGCTTCACGTTGAAGGTCTTCAGCCATAGGCTGAAGTGGGGTGTAATGTGGAGGAAGGCCTCGCACACGACGATAAACGTCGAGATGTTGAGGATGAAATTGGCGGCCAGATCATGGAAGTCCAGCCCGTAGTAAAACATGAGCCCGCAGACAAATGGGTGGAGGGGGAATCCCAGTCCACGGACAAAGTGAGAGAGAAACACTACCCTCTCCCGAGGCTTCGGGGTAGGGATGATCTGCCCTTCGGTAGGGAGCTGGTGCGCGATGTCTGCGGCCAGGTATCCGGCCTCCCGAAGCTTCATGATGTCCTCCTCCTTAACGGAGGAGGCCATCCACTTGCCTCCAGCTCCGGACATGCTTGGAATGGCTCTACGGAGAAGGTGAGAACTTGGGCGCTGGAGCTCGAGCGAGGAAGAATGGATGAGTAGAGGAAGAAGAAGGCGTGGGTGAAAAAGGGGGATCCTTATCTCTTTATAGAGACGGTAGAAACCATGCATCTCCCCACTTGCCCTGTAAACTCGCTTATTTCCCAAGCGCCGTGTTAATGGCGCGGTTGGGTTACCCACACCCGTATTAATGATAATCCCGTGATAAGGGGACACAATCTCTGCTTCGACAAGACGTGCCAAGGAAACTGCCTCGCAATATGTGCAGTAGCTGGTTGAGAAAAATGGTTCGAATGATGACCGGGCCGTAGCATGATGTCACGCTATGAAAAAGTTGTCAGAAGATTAGATTTGTGGAATATTGTGCTCTCTACGGTGGTATGTGGAATTTGTTTTGCAGAGCCGGACACGATCCTTGTGTTCAAAATCTTCTATGGTGTATTCGGAGAAGGAACCCGCCTTACAATGCCAAAGACAATCTGCACGTCGGACTCATCGTCATTGAAGCCTCGTTTAGGGGCTACTGAGGGAGTCCTGGATTAGGGGGTCCTCGGACAGCCGGACTATGTACTTGTGCCGGACTGTTGGACTATGAAGATACAAGATTGAAGACTTCGTCCCGTGTCTGGGTGGGACTCTCCTTTGCGTGGAAGGCAAGCTTGGCAATTCAGATAAATAGATCTCCTTCTCTTTAACCGACTTTGTGTAACCCTAGCTCACTCCGGTGTCTATATAAACCGGAGGGTTTATTCCATAGGACAACAACAATCATAATCATAGGCTAGCTTCTAGGGTTTAGCCTCTACGATCTCGTGGTAGATCAACTCTTGTAATACTCATATCATCAAGATCAATCAAGCAGGAAGTAGGGTATTACCTCCATCGAGAGGGCCTGAACTTGGGTAAACATTGTGTCCCCCGCCTCCTGTTACCATTAGCCTTAGACGCACAGTTCGGGACCCCCTACTCGAGATCCGCCGGTTTTGATACCGACACCAGGTAACTGCCAATTGACATCTCATCAGATACAACAAAAGATTATTCAATGTTGTGCACAACATACTAGAAAGCAAATTATTGATGAACTTGGTGATGAGCACTATGCTATTCTAGCTGATGAGTCTAGTGATGTATCACATAAAGAACAACTAGTTTTATGCTTGCATTTTGTTGATAAAGTAGGGAGGCCGTGTGAGCACTTTCTTGGAGTTGTTCATGTAAGTGACACTACTTCATTGTCACTGAAGGAAACAATTGAAACTTTATTTACTGATCATGGTTTGACTATAACACAAATTTGAGGGCAAGGATATGATGGGGCTAGTAATATGAGGGGAGAAATTAAAGGATTGAAAACATTGATCATGAAAGAGTCACCTTCTGCCTATTATATTCATTGTTTTGCACATCAACTCCAGCTAGTTCTTGTTGTTGTTGCCAAGGGAAATGATGATTGTGTGTGGTTTTTGATCGTGTGTCTTTATTACTGAATGTTATTGGTGTGTCTTGTAAGCGTCCTGACATGCTTCGAGATGCTAGACTTCATAATATCATGAAACTACTTGAATGTGGTGAGTTACAAACTGGGAGTGGTTTGAATCAAGAGATGGGGTTACCTAGGCCTGGTGATACTCAGTGGGGCTCTCATTACAAAATTGTCCTTAACATTATTGCTATGTATCCCACAATCCATGATGTGCTCATAACTCTTGGACAAGATGCTTCACAAAGAAGTGATTGGCCCAAAATTCATACTATTGTTGGAGTGTTCGAGTCATTTGACTTTATTTTCAATGCACACTTGATGCTTGTCATTCTTGGATTCACAAGTGATTTTTCTGATTGTTTGCAAAGAAGAGACCAAAATATTCTTTCTGCAATGGAACTTGTTAGAACTGCAAAAAGTAGAATACAAGAGCTTAGGGCTAACAGGTGGGATGCATTTCTACAAAAGGTCACACTATTTTGTAACAAGCATGGCATTCAAGTTCCTATAATGGAAGATAATTATGTGCCTTATGGAAGATCAACACGGTTTGCCCGACCCCAAACAAATGATGATCACTTTCGAGTAGAATTTTTTTCTTGGAGTCATTGATGAAATTAGTCAAGAGCTTGAAAATCGGTTTGATGAGATCAATATGGAGCTGCTATCTTCTATGTCTGCTTTGAATTCCACCAACTCATTTGCTGCTTTTGATGCACAAAAGGTATGCAAACTTGCTTCTATAATTTGTATTGCTTTCAAAATTGGTACAAAATCTCTTTAACTCATTTGTTTTTTTTGATGCACACAAGGTACGAAGACTTGCTGACGTTTATCCCAAAGACTTTTCAAGTGCCGACTTGATACACCTTGAACTATGAAAACTTGATAACTATATTGATGACATGAGAAATGATGAGAACTTCCAAGGCCTTGGAAATCTTGTTGATCTCTTGGTTAAGCATGTTCGAGGGAGACATATAGTTTATCATTTGGTGTACTTGCTTTTAAAATTGGTATTGATTCTCTCGGTGGCAATGACAAATGTTGAGAGAGCATTTTCTGCCATGAGTTTTGTCAAGAACAAGTTGAGAAATAAGATGGGTGATAGTCTTTTGGATGATTGCCTAGTCACATACATTGAGAGGGATGCTTTCTCCGAGGTGAATGAAGATGACATAATTGATACCTTCATGGCAATGCAAAAACGTAGGCCAGAAAGGTACTCTTTTTGAACTTCTCAAGGTATGTGCTATGGTCCATGTACTATTTACTATGTATGCTTCTTTATGCAAAACTGAGATTTAGTTGAGAATTTTAGTGTGTTCGTAAGACCATATTGATCTATTTCTATGTGCTATTGGTAATTAGTTAGAATGTTCACATGTCATATTAGTTATCAAAAAAAATTGGGGTGGACCACCCTGATGTCATATGCTAGCTCTGCCACTAGTGGTCTCTCTATACTTAAATACGACGATGATACGATTCTCCTCATGGATCATGACCTCGAGAAAGCGAGAAATCTGAAATTAATTTTATCAGCATTCGAGCATCTCTCAGGTCTTAGGATCAATTTTCATAATATTGAATTGTTTTTATTTGGTGAGGCTCAAGACGAGGCTCACTTGTAGGCCGACCTGTTTAGATGCGGGTTGGGCTAGTTTCCCATCACATATTTGTGGATACCGATACATTATCGAAGGCTCAAAAATGTTCACTAGAAACACGTCAAGGAGAGACTGCAAAAAAGACTTAGCAGTTGGAAAGGTAAACTGATGTCTCTGGGTGGAAGATTGGTCATCATAAATTCAGTACTAAGTAATATGGTACTATATACACTACAAAAAAAGACACATCTGTGACATTTTGGGCCGAACAATTTTTTTTTCTGTCATACTTATGACACTTCTATGACGATAATTGTGACAAAACCCGGTATCATCATAAATGTGGTGGGCTCCTACTTCTATGACAAAAAATCATGACAGAAAATGGACTTTTTGTCCTGGGCGGGCCGGAGACGCAGCTGCATGACATTCTTTGGGCCGTCCATCACGGAAAAAACCATGGTAGAAGCGAGGGCAAGGAAAATTTCGGGGAGTTCCCAGTTACGGTGGGTGGTCGGGGGCCGAGTGATGCGCGTTCTCTCGTACTCGTACGCACGTGTGTGCGAGGCGTTGGCTCTAACTGAACCCGAGCGAGGCATTGGGCTCTAACTGAACCCAAGCGATTGCACTGCGGGCTACGCGTTGCTGAACCCGAGCGATCGATCGATGGCTGTTAACTGAACCCGATCGAGCGATTCCTTCACTACTGCTGCTGGCTGAAACCGATCGATGCTGCCTCTGGAT
>NC_041389.1:404314321-404326167 GCF_002162155.2 Triticum dicoccoides | reverse complement strand
AATAGGACCCCGTGGAGGGCTGGATGAACAGGACGACCCCGTGAAGGGCTAGATGAACAGTAGATGGTGGAGGGGTGGATGAACAGTAGCCCATGGAGGGGTGGTTGAACAGGAGCCCATGGAGGGGTGGTTGAACAGTAGCTGGTGGAGTAGCGCGCGGTGGAGGCTGGATGAACAGGAGCCCGTGGAGGTTGGAGGAGGTCGACGGTGGATGAACAGTAGCCCATGAAGGCTGGAGGAGGTCGACGGTGGAGATGAACAGTATCCTGTGGAGTCCTGTTTTGCGGTACGCCACACCCCTCCCGATGAACAGGACCCCGTTTTGACCGTAGCGCTCCAACACAAGTCCGTTTTGTGGTACGCCACACCCCTCTCGATCAACAAGACCCCCGTCTCGACCGTAGGAGGTCCGTTTCCTCCATTTTGCGGTACGCCAGACCCCTCCTGATGAACAGGATCCCGTTTCGAACGTGGCAGGTCGAACACAAGGCCATTTCCTCCGTTCTGCGGTACGCCAGGCCTCGTTTCCATCGCCTGTTCCATCCAAGCCCTCCCGATGAACACGACGACGCATTCCGTTCCGACGCATTCCGTTGCCTCCCCATGAACACGACGATGACGCAGTTTCTCCATTCCGACCCAGCCATGTACATGAGCCCTGGCCGTACGTATGCGCGAGTAGGCGTTCGAGACCCCACCCGTATGTACACATATGTGGCCGTATTTTCTTTCTTGCACACTGGCCATTGTACGTACGTGTACATGCTACGTGCGCGCCTCTACTACGACACGTGCACACCTCTACATCGACCAGTATGTAAGTACACGTTCGCGACCAGAATGACAATGCTACATACGCTTCGACTAGGTGGGCCCCGACTGTCAGGCACTTCCTTGCGCGCGAAGATGTAGCTGGTGGGTCCCAGTAGTCAAGGGGGTGAATCGTTTTTTTTCGAACGCACTTCCTTGCGTGCGAAGATGTAGTTGGTGGGTCCCAGCAGTCAAGGGGGAATCATTTTTTTCGCAAAATATAGTGGCCCGTCTGGTGGGTCCCAGCTGTCAGGTGGAGGAATCATTATTTTCCGCGTAATAAGGAGGAAATTCCTTGCTGCGGCCGTGGACCCAACTGTTAGCCTCTCGACGTACAGTCCACGTCCGATGGAAGTCGTTCCTTGACCATGTTGACCACGCCGCGCCGAGAGCACCACGGCGGTAGACGATGGCGAGGCCTAGGAAGGGGATGACGCGGAGCCGGGGAAGATGCGGTAGTGGATGCCCACGCGGAGAGGAGTACGAGGGTTCACTGGTTCGGCTGCAGTGTGAAGCTGCCGTCGTTGCAGAATAACATGGGGGTGTGGGTGAGTGGAGGGATGGCATGGCCAGCGGTGGGAGTAGTAGGGGGCGGTGAGGCCTCCGCGACAGCACAGCCGACCACGGGAGGAAGGAGCAGGCGGCACAGCCGGTGCTGCTTTGGGCGGCTGGAGTAAGAAGACCAGAGGTTGAAGAAGCACGACGGCCGTTGGATGGACATCGTACAATCACTGCAGCTAGAATTGTTTATATTGACTAAGTTGACAAAGCCCTTGGTACGTCAACTTAGTAGGCCCACAGGCCAGCTTCTGAAACGGTGCACCCCAGATGTCAGGGGGAGGAATCATTTTTTGGGCGGGTGAAGCTAGAATATCCAAGATTCAAGAAGAAGCACGACATCCGTTGGATGGACATCCAACAGCCACTACTGCTAGAACCGTGTGTTGACTATAAGTTGACAAAGCCTTGCATACGCGTCAACTCTCTTTTTTTAGGGGACGCGTCAACTTAGTAAGGCTATAAGTGTGTGGTAGAGAACTTATAGCCCATTTGAGATTTGTAAGAATGTGCATCCCATTTTTGAATTCTAATGGAATTTACTACAGCCCATTTACAGTTTGTTAAAAGTACAACCCATTTCAACCAACCGTTCAAAACAGAATTCAATAAAATTTCCCACATTTTGATGGGATCCGAAATATTTTTATCCCGAAATTACTAGTCAGATTAAATACAATTTCAATATAAATTTATATTACGTAAAAATCCAACAAAACATTGCGCTCGCAACAATTAATGAAATTAAAATTTTCAATATCCACAAATAATATTTTATAAAGTAATTACGTGTTTGGTGCATTTTTTATAGTTACTGCCCAGTTTTTATAATTACATTATTTCTTAAAGCCCATTTTCTTGTTAAGCCTAATGCATCCCTCCTAGGAAAGATTTGCAGCCCAGCGGGGCAGAGAATAACAACTTGACCTTGCCTGGGTATTCCTAAAAAAAGTATAGCTGGGCTAGCCATTTTCAGCTTGAAAAAAAATTAATATCTGGGCTGGATATCTGGCCTAGGCTAGACGGGCCACACCCCGCCCAGTTAATACCTGCAGCGATGTTTTCGTTGTTGTTTAGAGGAGAAACATTAATATATGGGCTAAACATCGAAAACCTGTGCAGTGCTCACACCTCAAAAACACAAATACTGCTTGAGCTGCTTGGTCCCAGCTGTCGACCGCTTCTTGTGCAATTCTCTCGTTTATTGACTACATAGGTTGACAATGGTGTGGAACCGTGATGTCAAGAAACCAGGATGAAGCAAAAAAATTATAGTTATATATATAAAATAAGGAGGCACTTGCGTACGTGACGCTATGGCCCTGGTGGGTCCCCATTGTCATCCTCTCCAAGTAAAGTCATCTCCTCGCCCGCGTGCGCTTTTCGCCCGAAGCAGTCAGCACTGCCCGCCCCGCTTCCCGGTGCAGGCGATTACTCTGCCTTCAAACGACACAAGTGACATCCGTCCGTCCATCTGCCGCCCACATTAATGATACGCGGTTGCCGAGACGGCTACTCCGGCGCCACACATCCGACCCTCCGCCGCCCACCATTGCTATATAAACTACTGTGCCGGCCATAGCCGCAGTCATCCGCATCGTTCCCTTTGTCCTGTCCACACCACTACTGCCCACCATGGCTTCCTCACGCTCCAGCGCTCTTCGGGACGGGCGGACGACGGACCACAAGGAGATGGTAGCCATTGCTGCCGACCGGCTGGCTGGCAGGCAGCCGGAGGACGACGACGTCCCAATGGAGAACATGGTAGTCGACGCTCCGGCGCCAACCCCCTCCTCCACGCCATCCTCGCCGATGCATTGCACCATGACCATCGGCAAGGCCCGTGCCCAATATATGGACACGGTGAGGCAGATGCGTGAGGAGCAGTTCCGGGAGGCGCAGGCCGACGCCGCCTACAACCACCATCTCCTCTAGGAGCACCTGCAGGCGGAGGAGCAGATCGCCGCGGAGCAGGAGGCACTCCTCGACTCGTACCGCTCCGCCCGCGAGGGCCGCCTCGAGCGCTGGCGGTATCGCATGTGGGTGGCGGAGGCTGCAGGCGCCTACAAACAGGGCGATGAAGCGGGCGAGGCGCTGTTTGGCGAGACCGAGGACGAGGTAGAGGACAATGCCAACTCCGACGAGTGCCCGCAGTGCCAACAACAAGGCAGAGGACATAGCCGGCTCCGCCGAGGCCCCGCCCCGCCAACAACGAGGTAGAGGACATCGCCGGCTCAATCGAGGCCCCACCCTGCCGGCAACGAGGGAGAGGATTTCCACCGCTCCGCTGAGGCGCCGCCTGCCGGCAACGAGAGAAAGGACATCACCGGCTCCGCCGAGGCCGCGCCACACAGAAAACGAGGAAGAGTAGAACACGGTAGGTCGCTGCCGCTCGGGTCCAAGTAAGGCCACAACTGCTACCCTCTGGTTGAAGCCAAGCTAGGCGGGTTAACCATTGATGGCCGGTTAGCTTCTTGGTGGCGACATGGAGTCGGAGAGCTGTGTCGGAGAAGAAAGCTGCTTCTACTTAACTGCTGGTGCAGTTGGATGACTGACACATGGGCCCAATAGGCCACATGTCAGTTACGCAACTGCACCTGCAGTTAAGTCACTGAAGCTTCTGTTCGGCTCAGCGGGACACAGGTGGGTAGCTTTGGTTAGTTAATTATACCTCCAGCTCACCCCTTTTTAGTTGAAGAATGTATGAAATGTAATGAAATCCGGCATGTTTATATGAAATCCGACCATGTATGAATGAATTTATCTCGATTAGTTCAAATTCCTGTATCACTGGCATTGGATGAACATGCAAAACAATACGTACTAGCATTATTCCCAGGGTGATCACCTCGTTTGCAGCAGTTTCACATGTACTCCCTCCGGTCCTTTCTAGTCTACATACAAGTTTTGTCTGCAGTCAAAGTATCTCTACTTTGACCAATCTTATAGAAAAAAGTATGCACTTTCACAATGTGCGAAGTAAAAAGGAACATAAGGAGTACATAGAGTTTGAGCAGCTTTTTAGCGTTTCTATACATTGCAATCAAACACACAGGGCTGGCAATTCATGGAGAACATTCAAAACAATCGATGATTATGCATCTCAGCGACTCACATGTCAGAGGCAATATTTACGTCACAACTAAAGAATAAATAAAAAATTGATCGATGCTGCTGACAGCAAAGGGCGTCCCATTTGAAAATATCAAAAGCATGTCTTGGTAAAATCAATGAGCAAAATTTGACAAGGTTGTCCCATTCCAAAATATCAAATGCCTACGATTGTGGAATGGGCAGGGTTTGCCACCAGTTCGGACATTGACATGGCACCTCGTGCTAAATAAACCAATTGTTCTTTTTGTGCAGTTCCACCAAAATCAACCAAATTCGTGCGTAGCTTGTATGATTTTGCCCTTATATGTAGCAACACCTTGAACTTATCGGAACCTCCTTTCTTGTGGTGGAAATGAATGATTTGATGTATTCATGAACATTTTGTGCAGTTCCCATTGAAATCCAGCTAAGCACCCCTGTTTGCACAAATACAAAAAAGTGATTAGTCTAAAGCAAATTGTACTATGAATTGATAGTTTAAACAGGCACCTACATGGTACATGTAGAGCACACTTTTAGAAAAATGGAACTCACCAGAAAGAATCCTAGAACAACATTGTACTTGTGCATCACAGCAAAAAATGGAGATTTGTCAGTCCTTCTGAGCTGAAGTTAGTTTGGTCATGTGGGGAGTAATGTAACCATCCTTCAACTGCTCCTTCTGATGAGAAGATAGACAGGGCTTCTTCATCCTGGCATAATCGGAACTAGTCACTTCAAGTACTCCATATTCTTATTCAGAGGAAGATGATCCTGTTGTGCAAAGACAAGAGGACAACTAAATGCTAGCATCCCTGTTTGCTCGAAAAAAGGAAAGGAAATATTTAAAACAACACAAATGAAGCACTTCACAAGGACAATACCACCTTTTCAGGAAAAGACAGTATCTAAATAGTAGCACAACACCAATAGAGATGACAAAGCTCAATCATATGGATGAAATCAGTGGGCGAGTACCAACCTTTGTCAGGAGGCTTATTGTGTAGAGCATACAAATGAAGCACTTCTCTGGAACCATCTGTTGCTATCTATTGTGGTGGCCATGCTTACTATATACTCCTCAATTAGTTTAATGTTTCCAACATCTTCTTGTGCAGTTCCACTAAAATATATGGTATCTTCAAAGAAGATCCCTGTTTGCACAAGTAGAGATAATTACGCATTACATTAAGAGTGTCATCAAACCAGTGGCAAAACAATTGCTCGTTCCAGCCATAGCAATAAATTAAGATGCAAAAATATATCATTACTTGTGCCATCACAGTTCCAGTGCTTCATTACAGCACCGGGAGTTGATTTTTGTTTTTCTTCCGCTTGTTCTTCCCCTTCATCACTTGGTTCAATAACAGACAAACTTCGCCTTCAATGTAAGATTTGGCATGTCAATTAGGGAGCACAAGTATAGCACTAAACAATGACATTAATTTTCTGATGAAAGTGGCAAAATACAGGCTAACAATTGTGAAATATCCTTATCTTACCTCAATGGGATATTACGGTGCACATCCAGATTGGAAGTCTTGTCTCCATTTGTGCAGTTCACTAAAATCAAGCAACATTACCATACAAGTAGCACAACATATGAAAGCACACTGCAGAATCATGTGAAAGAGGGCTTAGACTGACCTCTCATGATGCAGAATTCAAACAACTCACAAGAAGAAGATCTGAACCAAATTTGCCAACACGGATAGGAAGTAAGATCTCCTCTTGTGCAGTTCCACTAAGATCAAGCAATCAAGCAACGTTGTCGGTGTGACATTTTGGTTGAATTGCATAAAACACTCTTAAAACAAAAGTGTTTTGTGCAGTGCAACAAAAGGTCACAATGGTAACGAGGTGAAGTAGATAACCCTGTTTACACAGAGGTGCAAAGGAAACAACTAGTGGTCAATAACGGTGGATGACACAGAAGCCAACACAAAGAAGCATCTACCTTATCTAAATGGGAAAGAAAGCAAGACAGTAGCATTTCTCAAATGGTGGCATTGATTAATATTAACATAGAGATTATATTAATAATAAAATTCGTTAAACATGTAATTTGCTTTTAAGTGTGGCATTGCATCAATTTTCTAGCGGCATTATTAGAGGGTGTTTGTTTATAGGGACATTTTGGTGTAGGGACTAAAAAAACTCTGTGTCAGTCCCATCTAAACCAAACAGGAGGGACTTTTACGGACTAAAAGTGGGCATTTTTGAGACTAAAGAAAGAAGACCCCGAGGGAGTCTTTTTGGGACTTTTTCCAACAGTTGCCCCTGCCATGCATCGCACCTTGTCTCTATTAGTTCATTACTAGGGGTAACATGGTCTTTTAGCATGTCATTTAATAACCTCTAGTCCATGTTTAGTCACTGGAACCAAGCAGGTAGGGACTAGGGAGTTTTTAACCAAACATGGCCTTAGATTAACAACAGCTAAAGAGTTGCACGGGACAATGGACGCACCAGCACCATGTGCATCTACCGATGTACTGTGGTCATGCATAGTCTGTTGCAACAAAGAACAAACAACCAAGGAGCATATTTGTGTTGGTCCCAGTTTTGTTATCTTTAGACACCTTTCCTTATGTGAGCGCAACAAATCTAGTCCTGCTCAAACTCTACAGCCTTATCCCCCAAAACAAAAGATCAGTTCGTTACAGATGTGCGTACTGTGTTTGTCATTGTTTTCCCTTTTTGACCAACGTAGGTGCTGGATAGCCAGTCTGTACTAGTACTGTCACCCTTTCCTTTCCTCTTTGAACCACGTCCTAGATTTATGCGATACAACTTTCCCCACTACTTTCCCCCATTCCTTTCCTCTTTGAACCACGTCCTAGATTCATGCTATACAACTTTCCCCCTTCATTTCCTCTTTGAACCACTTTTCCCACTACTTTCCCCCACTCCTTTCCTCTTTGAACCACGTCCTAGATTCATGGTATACGTGCAGCTAGAGCAATGCATGTGGAATAAGTAAATTATACCTTAAGGTTCTTGGGGCGTGGTTCGGTGGGCGACGGGATGGCGGCAAAGAAGAAGGGGTCGAAGGCCCTCCCATGCCGCCGCTGGGTGAAAGTCAATAGCTGCACTGGTAGTGGATTCCCTCCCTCGCCGACGGCGATAGTGTTAAGCCTCCTTCCCTTCCTGGTGGACGGATCCTGCTGGCTCTTTGAGCAGCAGTGAGGGGAGAGAGAGGCCAACGAAGTCTTGTTTAGATCTAGAGAGGGTGAGAGAGTGTGAAGAGAGCAACTACAAGCGCTGAGGCTCCAGCGTGTATATATATACTGGAGAGAGAGTGTGAAGCGTGCAAACGCTAGAAAATAAGCGCTGAGGCTGCAGCTTATACGTGATGAGGTGATTATACGGTCACTACGAGATCGTATAGCTCTGTATCCATCCATTTTGACCAGTCAAAGAATCCTCCTGGCACAAATTATGCTCAAGTGTAGTTATCGAACCCGAGACCTCAAGTTTTTTTTGAGTGGAACCCGAGACCTCAAGTTTGATGAGCGAACAGGCTAACTAGCTACACAACCCTCCCTTATGTTCAACGAGAGGAAAATAACCTTTTATACATTCCTGCATTCGTGTGACAAGCATGACGTGTTTTTTTGTGTGTGTGGGAGTCATTGGGATTTAAATCATAATTGTGTCATGTGGCTTTGGTGGTAAGACTATCCACAGTGGTGCAGAAATAATGCAGCCTTAGTCACCTTACCTCTCTCCACGTACTCCCTCCATTTCTTTTTAGTTCGCATATAAGAATTGGTCAAAGTCAAACTTTGTAAAGTTTGACTAGCTTTAAAGGAAAAGATATCAACATTCACGATATGAAATTAACATTATTAGATGAATGATGAAATTAATTTTCATGACATATAACTTTAGTATTGTCGATGATGATATTTTTTTCTATAATGTTAGTCAAACTTTGTAAACTTTCACTTTGACCAAATCTTATATGCAGACTAAAAAGAAACAGAGGGAGTAGTAGGTTGGGTCCCACCAGTCAGAGGGTGAAACAAACAAATTAATAAGAAGAATTAAAAGCACCAGCGGTGTATCTTACCTCACACATCTCGCTACTGCTCGGGAACACTATCCAATTGATCCCTCTGTTTGCTCACGTACTATTTTAAGTGAATCCTTATTATAACATGCACACAATTTTGGGCACTTGTATTCGACCTAAGTCAGTGTGCCACCGTATCTCGTACTTACTACTCCCTCCGTCTAGGTGTAATAAGTCACGTTAGAAGATGCAGCGAGACCAAGGTGCGTGCGTGTGCGTGTGTGTCTGTGTGTTTAATAGCATGGGTGTGTTAGAGAGAGCAACAGATCGACCTACTCCTATAGAGAGATGGTGTGTAGTGTACGATTTTAGCCGCGAGAGTCGGTGCATCCTCTCGTTCCCGGGCGTGTCCGATAGGGACAGGCGGACAGCTGCCACGCCCGCTCCTGACCAGCCTGGCCCACCCAAAGCCCCTCCATCGCCCGCGCGTGCTTCCCGCCCAAAACGGTCAGTGCCGCTCCAAATAATTGGTGCCACATTCATGCCCGGGTAGAGCGTACGCGACCTCTCACTGGCGCAAGAGTGATGGTTGCTTCGTACGTCCAACTTACTGCTGGGTCTATGTGATTTGACGGCTCATTGGTCTTTATTACTGAGGTGGTAGGACTGCTGGATGTCCCATGCTTTCGGCGAAAGGAGGTACTACTAGATTACAATTTTCTCCATTCTTACAGCGGAGGAGTGCAAGAGCAGTGAAAACACGCAGGCTCAATGATTACATGGCCCACCTCACACTATCACCATATTTTCTAGACTCCGTGCGACACCTAACTCTTTACATAGTACTCCCTCCGTTCCTAAATACTAGATGAGTCCCCGTGCATTGCCGTGGAACAACTATATATCTCTCTGTGTCAAATTATCGATTTCATAGAACTAAGAAACTCTATAACCGCATGACAAATGTGGTAGCCAAACTAAAAAAACTCCCATCATCATTTAGATCATCCCACGTAAGGAAAAAAGATCAGCCAACTCTTACTGCATAATGGGATTATATTTTTCTTTTTGACATGTTAATGGGACTTAAAAGCTCACTTACATGCATGCTATCGGTGCATGCTTGCGTGCAGATATGTTGATGTGATTTAAAATCCACTCACATGCATGCCACGGTATTTCTGCATGCTTGCATGTGGCTTAGTGCGGAGCCTCCCAACGTCTAGATCAGACAACTATGATGGACTGATTTAGTTCATCTAAAGGCTACATTAATTTTGATGATGTGGCTCAAGGAGAGGATAGAGAATTCCTAGTAGTGGGGGCTAGCTATTACTAGTAGATAAGTCTTTGTAGAGATTCCACTAGGTGAACTACATATGGAACAAAATGAATGAATCTACACTTAAAATGCATCTATATACATCTGCATGTGGTTCATGGTGAAATCTCTACAAAGACTTATATTTAGGAACGGAGGAAGTACTAGTATAGTACGTACTGTAATTTATCAGTGAGATAAATTTGTACAATGCTATCAAGCTTCCAGCTTCTGTTACATGTATCTTGCGTCCAAGGTTCCCCGTTGCAACATTTCATCAAATACAAAGGAAACTAACATGCATGCTATTGCATCTCAATGATTGACAGATCATAGCAAATATGTACTCCCTCCGTTCCAAAATAAGTGTCTCAACTTTATGCAAACTTTAGTACAAAGCTGTACTACTACTAAAGTTGACACTTATTTTGGAATAGAGGCAGCTAAAGAAAGAAACGATCCATGCAGTCCCTAGCCCTTGAACCATGAACCCTAACCAGGCTTCAATTTGCTGGCAACGTTTGAGCTTCCTAAGAAATGAAGTTTGCAACCTTTTGACCATCGGATCATTTTGTGCAGTTTCACCAAAATCGAGATGAGCATCCCTGTGGCAAAGAAATTGAAGAAGCATTATTAGAATAAGATTACTGGGACTAGTTGATGAGACATAAACTAATCACAAATACAGTACATAGAAGCCAGTAGAGGTATGTGCGGGGCAAAGAAGTAGAGAAATATCCACATGGAGTGATGTGGGCAGCTGGAGCAGTGGTGCAAGTCGACTGTAAAGGGAGTTGTACCTGAGGGACGTAGATCAACCTTGAGGAGGGCGGCGGGAGGTGGAAACTGCCCACATCGCGGCAGTGAGCAAGGGACGAAGGCAACCTCACCGGCTTTGTGAGAGAAAACGGCGGGGACCCCTGATCGAGACGTACCGACAGTGGGTTTTTGTCGTCGGCGACGGCGACCGCATCTACACTAAGCACCCATCCCTTCCCCCGGCGGATTATATGTTAGAGATGTGGCCACAGTCGTTTTGTGCGAGAGAGTGTGAAGAGAGTAACCCCAGCAAGCAACCGTGTAGGCTGGCCCGTCCTGACTATGTATATAGTGGAGCGGTTTCCTTTTCTCTCCATATGAACCTATCATATTGCGTACGTGCCACTGAAGAAAAATATTTATAAATGACGCGACACCTACTACTCGTTCTCCTATAACCTTGCGCTTGGCATCTCCAAAATATTAACCTTGCGATTGGCTCTTCGCTTCTTGGGGAAGTCGAGCAATAATGGTAGTGCAGTGTATATCGTTCTAGCTATATGAGACCGAATGAATTGCTGCACGTCCACCACGTGGGTGAGGGTCGAGGGGCGAGGGAGAGTGCTACATACGGAGCAAAATGAGTGAATCTACACTCTAAAATACGTCTGTATACATCAGTGTTTGGAGTATGTACTAGTAGTTCATATTGAAATCTACTAAAGGACATATATATTCCAAACAATATGATATAATATCTATAACAAAGGTAGTAGGGATGAGGAGTAAACGAAGGGAGTAGTAAATTTTTCTCCTCATCCTGCGAGCCACCGCGCGCATGGGCGAGGGAGCGGGCGTAAGGCGGACAGTACTAAGCAAGCTTCACCTCATCCCGCGAGCCACCACGCCCGTGGGCAGGGGAGAATGCGTACTAAGCAAGCTTCTCCTCGTTCTGCGAGTTGACGGGACACATCAAAAGTACTCCAGTGCATAGAGCTTTGCCTCTAAGGTAGGCCCCACATGGTTTGCCTCTTTTCTTAACATAACGCGTCAAGTCGCAATTTGTTTGTTCACCCGTGGTAGACGATCCTCCCTCCACCAAGTGGACAACCAGTACACGTACCAAATTACCATGTGGGCTGCCTTTTTCATACAAAAATGAGCTCCACCGTGTACCCGCACGGGTGTGGTTGGGAAAGATACGGGAGTATGTGCGCCGTGCATGCACCTCTTCTCTTCGTGCACATCCCCCACCTACGTGGGTGTGTGTGAGAGATACAAACCGCG
>NC_041389.1:404311327-404313995 GCF_002162155.2 Triticum dicoccoides | reverse complement strand
AAAGATATGGGGCGACTGACCTACCAGAATGTCAGAGGGCACATGTCAAGTTTGTGTGTGGCAGGGAGACATGACTAGAGTGCTCGATGTATCGGTGTGTGTGGAGGGGAGGGGGGTGGGGGGAGGGGTAGGAAAAGGCCTAACTATAGAGGTAGAACGACTCGTATATGTGTTGAGAAGGAGAGACCCAGCTATGTCTTGAGGGAGATCAGTCGACATCCATACATAACTGAAGGACGGGAAATATGATGGGACAAAGAGAGAGAGGAGAGAGAGAGGGAGGGAGAGGGGTAGAGTGCTGGATGGCTGATGGAGTTGCTTCTCTAAGATGGTGGGAGAGGCCTACTAGACAAATTGAGGGTGGAACTGCAGTGTTATCAATAAGAGTGGGGATGTGTTTCTGTGTGTGCCTGTGCGTGATAGATCTATCGGGACACATCCATGGATGATGAAGGGGAACCATGTGTTTGGTAAGCAAACCTAACTAGATCGGTAGATCAATTGTTGTTTGTCGGAGGAAGGGAGAGACATAACTAATGAGGTAGATCGATCAACGCGTGGGTAAAAACGAGTTATAAGGACCTAGCTAGCTATATGTATAGCGAGAGATCGGTCGGTGTACGTCCATTTGTTAGAGGCAAATAAGGCCCAGCGAGACGGATAGACAGAGAGAATGTAGCTAGGAGGTGGTGCGAGAGGCCCAGCTACTAGCTAGATAGGGGGAGAAGTGTGCGGTTGTGAGATCAATGAAAAGAGGGGCGAGAGTTTACACGTGTGTGTGACCGTATGAGAGACACGAGGCAAGGACACATAAAGGAGGAGATTGAAGGTGCGTGTGTATGTTGTAGGAAGGCATCGCTGGAGAGGTTTATCGATCGGTGTGTGTCGGAAAGGAGATGTGGAGACTCTGGGAGAACGACCTAAAGAAAAAAAATGAATGTGCCCGGTGGATAGAATGCCGAGGGAGGGGGAGGGCGAGAAGGGCGTGTGCATGCATGAGAGAAAGTTAGTGGTAGCTACAAAGGTTAGAGGATTGTGTGGGTGTAAGAGACTAACGAAGATCATAATTTGATATGAAAGCGGATTCATATATTTGAATAGGATATCATAGTGTTTTAAACATATGCATGCATGAATATAGTGGTGATACACGTGTTGTGCACATGTTATACCATAATGTGATAATGCATGGCATTTGCAACTCACAGCTAAATGTCGAACAATCTAAACCATACTATACATCAAAAAATCTCACATTTTATTTGAATTTGTGATAATGTGTGGCGTTTGCAGCTTACAACTAAATATCGAACAATCTAAACAATACTATATATTGAACATTCTCACATTTTATTTGAATTTGTGGTAGTGTGTGGTGTTTGCAACTCACATCTAAATACTTGTAGGCATAGGGGCGGGGCACCATACATAATGTGATAAACACATTATACATATGAGACATGGTTTTGATTATGAAGATCTAGCTAGAGCTAGAAATGTAATGTGATTTGAAATCAACATTAATGTGGACTCAAAAAATCGAGTTCGAGTTCATATAGTACACATAGTTCATATGTAACTCGAGACTAATCTTGTCGTGTGCTGTGAAGATAATACGCAAACGATGGTTTAACTTGACAACAATGATGATTGTAGATCTTATAAAAACAGAGAAATGAATTCAAATGCTTTGACTTCACAACAACCATTACTGTAGATCTTATTCAAATAGAGAAACAAATTCAAATTTAGTTCATATTGAAGCGGTAGTATATACGTTTGGAATGCACTATAATGTTCATTTGAGTAGTAGGTTGCATGCATTATAGACGTAGCGAAATATTTTAATTGAACATAACATGAGTTCCAAGTTTTGAATGACATTTGTAGTGGGCATTGATTTGGTATAGTACATGTTAGGCTTGTCCAAAAATTTCAACCCGCGCCTTGTTAGCCCGAAATATTTAAGATATATCTTTGTCTCGTCGTGCTCCGACAACTCCCTCCATCTCAACCTGCGCCTTGCTATTCCGAAATTACAACACACGCGAAAACTCCCACCTCCCGTGAAATCCTGACACACGAAATGCCCGTGGTAGCCCTGAACCGAAAGAACCGCCTCAAATCGCTGGGGGTACTTCGTAACTTACCCCACATTTCGGACAAGCGCGTCCCTAAGCCATGGTTCCCCACTGCCATCCCATCCGCCCACCCATTCATACACCGAGGCCGCGAAAACCCGCGACGAAGCCCCACACCCTGCTCCGTCCACCACCTAGCCGGAGCCTCTTCCCCGACGATGTCGTCCACAGCAACACCTCGACGTCCCTGATCCACCGTATCGGATGAGGATCCATCGTCGATCTCGTCGTCCCGCCGGTTCAGCCACCCCATCCTCCACCTCCAAGGAGCTGCCCCAATGTTCCCCTCGTCTTTCGCGCCACCTCCATTCCCACACCGTCATCTTCATCTGCACCATCGGAAGAGCATCATCATCACCATTTCCTCGGATGAAGCGGCGGCCTAATTGGCGCCACCAAAGAGGTTGTACACTAATCACCACATTTTCTTCTTGATTCGATCTCACGGTACTGCCGGCGCTCGGTCCCGAGCCGACACAGCGCGGATTCATCCATGGAGGATTCTGCTCTCACTCTTGCTCTTGCTT
>NC_041389.1:404256892-404310834 GCF_002162155.2 Triticum dicoccoides | reverse complement strand
AGGAAGAACCAGCCGCAGCGGGGAGGGGGGCTCGCCAGAGAGGTACCCCACTATCTATCTTAGGGTTCAGGGTGGGGGCGGTGGTCGCCGGCGGTGGCAGGGTGGTGGCGTGGGGATTGCCGAAGAAAAAGCTCGGCACGGGGGGGCCTAGAGGGATGGCCGGGGCGGCGGCGGACCGGTGGTGGGAAGTGTTTTCGGGGCGGGCGGGGCGGCTCACCGCCGGCCGCGGGCAGCGGGGGGCTGCTGTTTAGCCGGTGGTGGCTGGCGGCTCAGGGGGGTGGAGGTTGAAGATGAACTGCAGGCCCTTGATTTCGTATCCAACTGCTGCAAATCGACTGACCAGAGATGAAAAAGTCATTCGATCGGCGTGTAGCCTCACCTTGCTAGTGCATTTAGTTTCGACAACAAAATTCAGTTTCGACAGCAAAATTCAGTTTCGACAGTTAAGTTCAGTTTCGACAGTTAAGTTCAGAGATGAGCGGCTGATGTATTTTACATCTAGCACTTTGTGGTTATGTATTTTACGTCATGTATTGGAGATGCTATTATAATTCCACTCAGGTTAACATTGTCTCTCTTGTCCTGCTTCAGCCTCGGCGTCATACAACTCACCGGAGCTGCTCCAACGACGAAACCCTCCATCACAGTGGAGCAGTACCTCGGGCTCCATCTCCAGACGCCTAAGATCTTCTTCCCCTCCTCCGACAACCAAGTCAGCCGGAGCATCCTCACCGGCCAACCCAATCACGCTGAGATCGACATGGCTTCGTCAAAGATGTTGTACACTTGTTGCATCTCTTTTTACTCTACATGTTATATATATTGTCCACTGAGCACACGTAGTAACGGGAAATACGATTATTTTATCCTACTATATGACAAGCAGTGAGGTACCAGGCAACTTAGCTTCCATGATGGACTCTCTTGAATGCCATCATTATTTATCCCTACGCGTTTGAGCTGTGCATTTGTCGATGGCCCTGGGAGTTGAGCTAGTAGGGCAGTGGCATAGGTCCAAAGTAATAGAAGTAGCACAAATCATTTTTTTAGTGTAGGCTTTTCCTTGCTCAAGCCTGCCTACTAGAATCACCAGTGCTTGAAAGGAAAAGTGAATGAAAAACATAGGAATTGGGAAGTTTCCTATGGTACTACTATTCATGAATTTGGTTCAAAGGAATGGAGCAAAGGAAAACTGTAGGATTTGTTCCTTTAGTGTCTCCTTCAAAGAAAAAACGTAGGAATTTTAATTTTCACTTGTCCTCCTTTTCAAATTCCTATTCATGAAGCACAAGACTAATAAATAGTAGCATAATAGCATTATAACCGTACATTTTCTTGTGGTTTGACTTAATCTCACCATGCTTCTTTGCATCCTGTGATCTTCCAATTGTTGTGAATCAAACACCTAGATTGGTAGAAATCCAGTGTTTTTAAATTCTCTGTTTTGCACGTGCATTCCTGTCTATTCCTGTCTATTTCCTATCCCTGCATTGTTGGAATCCTCCAATTCAAACGAGCCCTTACAGAATTACTTCTCTTACAGATAGTTGTCAAAGAAAACCTTGTGTGGTTTGTCCTGCTCCTGTTGCACCATCGTCCACCCCAGCTCAGCTGCTCCAACAACAGAAGGGTCCAGCACAGCAGGGATCTGGCCTCCAGACTGTCTTTCGCCGCCTCAGATCTTCTTCCCCGCTGCCGGCAGCCATGAAAACTGCATTACCATCATCAACCGAGCAGATGGCCTCGAGGACTACACGGGTCCGCAAGATAGGTCGCACTCTTTTGTGTCTGCTTACGTTATGCATCACTTAATATGACATGCTACTTTATCATCCTGTTCACGGATTAGACTCTGAGTCAGCTCCAAACTAATGGTCAAACTTGAGTTTTTAAATGGTTGTGGGGTACATATCGGGGCCGCAATCAATAGTATCTATCCACTATCTGGTTAATCTCCGGTGTCTACTATGAGTTTCACGTTGGTTGGGAAACAAACAATAAAGAAGCCATTCTCTGTATTTTTTAGCTGAAGCCATTATCTGCCTGCTATTATTGGTTTTGGGTCTATCCATAGGTTGCTACCATCACTCTGGATTTCTACATGCACTCCTTACATAATCTCACTATGTTTTATTCCTATGCATTACAGTTATTGTAAACAATGGAACTGAACATGTAGAGCAAAAGAGACGAGCCTTGCAAGGCAATAAAATTTCATGCAGACGTCGCTCCATGGTAGGCGCAAAGGCAGCCCCCCTCCATGCATTTCGGATTGTAATCGAGAGGAAGATATCTGTTCTGGAGGGGGGTGGGGGTTCAGATGGAGAAGACAACTCCTATTTACCCCCTGAGGTCTTCGCTCTAACTTGGCATGCTGATGTTGGTTATATCATGCATATGGTGCCTTGCATTGCTTACTTTATACATCAAATATGTCATCTGCTTAGTTTAGACATCCTTTGTGCGAATGCCATCTGTTTAGTTTATTCATCGTTTATGTGAATTATGCAACACCGTCTTGTTTAGCCAGGCATCATATATGTGAATTTTGCAATGCCATCCTGCTTAGCTAGTCATCTTATAGGTAAATTATATCAGGCCATCCTTTTTTTCGTTACATATTACATTTGTCAACAATGTTAGTACATTCAACTGCTCTTCGTGTGCATCAGCCATTTGACACGGTGATGGCAAATTCTGGAGTGAAAACAAGGCCTTCAGAGCAGACTATGCTATCTGACGAAGTGCATATCTCGCTGGTTACGGATAGCTCCTCAGAGGAGGATTCAGAGACAGATGACCAGTCCTATCCCCCCCCCACCGAGGTGTATGCTCTAACTTGGCAGGGTTATGTTTCTCATATCGTGCGTATGGTGTCTCGCATTGCTATGTCATTTGATTAGTTTAGACATGCTTTGTGTGAATGCCACCTGTTTAATGTCTAATTACCATATATGTGAATTATGCATTGCCATCTTGCTGCAAGACATTATATATGTGAATTATACAATGCTATCTTGTTGCAAAGGCATTATATATGTGAATTATGCAATGCCATGCTGTTTAGCCAATCATCATGTATGTGAATTATATCATGCTGTCATTTTTTTTGTATTACGTGTTCCATTTGTCGACAACGTTTGTATGTTCAACTACTCTTCCTGTGCATCATCCATTTGAAGCGGTGATGGAAGTATCTGGAGTGAAAACAATGTATTCAGAGCAGACAATGCTACCTGCTGAAGCAGACATCTTGCTGGTTACAGAGAGCTCCTTAGAGGAGGATTCAGAGACCGATGACCAGTCCTATTTCCCCCTGAGGTTTATGCTCAAACTTGGCAGGGTTATATTACCCATGTCATGCATGTTGTCTTGCATTGCTTAGTTTTTACATCATATATGGATTGCCATCTGCTTACTTGCTTACTATATAAATCATATATTTGAATTATATCATGCCATCATGTTTACATAGTACATACACATCATCTATCTGAATTATGGCATGGCAACCCATTTAATAAAGACATCATATAGTTATATCATCTCATCCTATTTAGTGTTTACAGTCATCATATTTTGAATTATGGCATTCTATCCGTGAATGTATGTGAATTATGGCAAGCCAACCTATTTAATAAACACATTATATAGTTATATCATGTCATCCTGTTTACATAGTCATCATATTTTGAACTATGTCTTTCCATCTTTTTTAGTTAGCCATCATAATATGAAATTGTGTCATGCTATCTTGTTTAGTTAGCCATCATATATGTGAAATTGTGTCATGTTATCCTGTTTGGTTAGACAACATAAATATGAATTATTTCATGCCCTCTTTTATTCCCCACTATCCATTGCACCTGTCTATCATACAATGTCTATACTTTCAATTACTTTTCTTGTTTATCAGCCATTTGAATTGGAGAGGGTGATGGCAGTATCTAAGGGAGTAACAACACGGTCTTCAAAAAAGATAGTGCTACCACTTGATGCGGATAGAACCACGGTTGTACTTGCCCAAGGACCAGATCCACCACACATAACCCAGACTCTCGCAGATTGTACCCCTACCCAGTTGGACAGAGAACCAGCTACACCCCTTCTAACCCCAACCCCGGCAGATAGTAACCCAGTTCCGGTTGACACAACACTGTCTCCACCATAGAGCACCCAAACACGAGCAGTTAGTAAGGGAACTGCAGTGCCCAAAGCACAAGGACTACCACTCAGAATCCCAACTCAACGCTTAAAGGAGAAGAAGATTTGTTCTCACGTCGGGTTCTGTAGCTATGGTTCATACTCATTTGCTCTTGCATTACTGTATTTACTCATACCAACTATTTTCAAATTTGAAGGATGGAAGAAACTCCAATGGCGCAACAGGTATGTTTTAAACCTGTTTCTTTAACTGGTTTGCTGTTGTAACCTGCTCTATGTTGATTTCAGTTTCAATTGAATAAACAGTTATGTTCTCATGTCATGCACATTAAAGTGTTATTATTGCTCTATAGTTTCCCACACTTATATTCTGTCTATTCTGCTTTGTCTTGAACAAATATTATTTGAACTGTGTCTCTATCTTGATTTGGCAACAAAAACTAGAATGATATAGCCTATAAAGTGACCATGGTACATAGGTATATGTTTGTTTCATGTTGTTATCCTGTCCACTTTACTACTGAACTCATTTACCAAAATGAGTTTCATATACAACATGGTAAACCTGTGATGTGTCTGCTTGTTTCTCTTTTAGAATGCAGACAAAATATTGGAGAACAGTACCCCGTTATGCAATGGTAAAGGAAGTAATGCAGATAAGGTTCAAGATAGTGAGACATCCCTGTTGGTCTCCAAGAAAGCTGATAAAATCTATCTTGATGACAGTGAGAGAACCCAAAAGTCCTGTCTTGATGTAGTGTTCGAGTTACTGGCCACTACTGCTGGCACAGCTCTTCGAACTCGCTTCCTGAATCAGTTCGTCTTCTTGAGTCTCAACTTCAAATTGAAAGACATCGATCAGATGTGCTATGACAGGAAGCTGAAGGACTGTGGAAGTCCCTGCAGAATTCAGATGCATATTTCCTGGTGCAACAGCAAGTGCTGGAGGATTTAAGCGCCAAACAAGAGAAAGTTAATAAGCTTGCTAAGCATCTTGCCAGCATTATGGGTACCCAGGATATTGTTTCTTGAGATCTTCTGAAGTGGTTTCAGTTCTGGATTTGTTTTGCTGCGGTGTTTATTTGCGCTGGTCGCCAACTTTGACAACCAGTGTATATGATATGCTGCTTTGTTTCCCTATACTTGCACTGGTGGCAAACTTTGATGCCCAGTGGATGTAATATGTGTAATAGCCATGATAGCCTAGCGTTAGTTGCTTGCTTATTTATTTCCTTGTTGTCTTGTTCATTTGTTTGCTTCTAGTCATTGCAGTTCTTTTTCCGCGGTTTGCTAGTGGCTGCAATAACCTATTTTTTAAAACTAGGCCACAATAACCATGGGCTAATATTTACTATAGTGACACTAGGCCTCCTACGGGCCGTAGAAACAGCGGGCCCTCTATGGGCCATAGAAATAATGGGCCTTCTACGGGACTTAGAAACAACGGGCCTTCTATGGGTCGTATCATCAATGGGCCTTATACATGCCGTATGATCGATTGGCCAAACATGGGCCAAACAGACCGCATTATGGCCGTAAACGGGCTAGAGTTGGAATTGTCCGTTCATGGGCCGACCATAATGGGCCATCGTTAATAGGCCGTATTTGATGACGCTATGAAAACGGCCCAAGGTATTAAAGGACCACAAATGGGTCGACTGTAACCACGAGCTGAATTTGGCCCACAAGCAGAAAATGACAGTAACGGGCCGTAAGTAAACGAATGCTGGAAATGAGCCCAAGAATAAATGGGCTCTGAGAAGGCTGAAAGATAACATGGGCTGGAAATGGCCCAATGGAATAACGAGCCTTTAATGGGTATAAAGTGATACACTATTCATTACGGGTCAGTTTCACCACGGGGCATTAATGGGTGTAAAGTGATACACTATTCATCATGGGCCAGTTTCACCACTGGCGGTTAATAGGCCAAGAGTTACAAAGGGCCTCATATGGGCCGAATGAAGTCATGGGCTATACATGGGCCAGAAGTGAAAACGGGCTGGAATCATATTGGGTGGCCCAGATGACGCTACTGGGCCTAATTCGGATAGGGCGTAACGGGCCTTGGGTTAGCGGGCTGTAAATGGGCTATATGCGATCAGGCCGTTAACAGGCTTTCCATGGGCCGGGCCGCCACCTTTTGACCAAGTCAAACGGGCCGGCCTTTTCACAGGAATGGGCCTTTGTTGGGCCGTGTCACGTGTCGACGTATCATAGGCGCCTTCTGTCCAATGAGTGGATGACATCTATCCCAACGATGAGCCGACACGTGTTTCCTCCAGCCAATGATGATTTTACACGTGGAAAATCCCCATTGGTCGGGGCTGTTAACGGGTTATCGGATCCAAAACCCGACCCGATAGCTTAAGGGCGTTCCGTTGCAGTGGATGCCACGTGTTGGTCACCCTTGACGAAAGCACTTCTGTGACGCGTGATTTATCGTCATGGAAGTGGACACTTCCGTGATGATAATTTTGGTAATGTCATGGAACACTTCTACGACAGCACAGGTATGACTATCTTGGTTCTGTCATAAAATCGTCATGGATGTACATGCATGACAAAAAACGCGACCTACTGTGACAAACACGTATCATCACGGAAGTGTATTTTTTTGTAGTGATATGATTTCCTTCTCTCAATTGCCGAAAGGAATTTTACATAGATTGGATTATTGCCGATCAAAATTCTTTTGGGAAGGAGATGGCGAGAGAAAGAAATATCAACTAGCTAAATGGAGTGTGGTTTGTCGTCCCAAAGACCAAGGAGGGTTAGGCATTCTTGACCTTGATGTTGAGAATAGGGCCCTCCTCAGGAAATTGTTTTTTAAAGTATTGGCGAAAGACGGTGTAAACCCTCCTCATGAGGAAATATGTAGGTTCCAAGGTAGTATCCCAAGTATACTGGAAGCCCGGGGATTCTCACTTTTGGGTGGAACTAATGGCTATGAAGTAATATTTCTTCTGCTATGGATCTTTTTTGATTTAGGATGGTTCGGAAATTAGATTCTGGGAGGATAAGTAGCTAGGAAATGCCACACTCTGGGAACAATATTCGGCTCTACACAACATTGTGCGTCACAAGGGTGATACTATTTCCACGGTATTGGAATCATTTCCACCAAATGTGACGTTCAGAATGGATTTAATTGGACCCAGACTCCAATCGTGGAACATCCGGCTCCAGCGGTTGTCCATGGTGCAATTGTCACATGGGTCCGATTTATTCCAATGGAACCTACATGGGAATGGACAATTCTCAGTAGAATCTATGTATAGAGCATTAATCCAGTCTGATGTGCTAGTGGATAATAACAAGAAGATTTGGAAGATGAAGATACCTCTTAAGAATAAAATCTATGCATGGTATCTTCGTCGGTCATAGAGTCATTCTTACTAAATATAACCTTATTAAGAGGAATTGGCATGGAAGTCTACAATGTGTAGTTTGTCACCATGATGAGACAATAAACCATTTATTCTTCCAATGCAAATTGGCTCGTTCTATATAGTCAGTCATCCAAATAGCTTCTGGCTTGTAGTCTCCTTATAGTGTTACTAATGTATTTAGCAACTGGTTACATGGGATTGATCATAGGTTTAGAACTCTTCTCAGGGTAGGAGCGCTTGCCATTATTTGGTCGCTTTGGCTATGTCGAAATGATAAGGTCTTAAACGATAAAAGTACCTCTCTTATGTAGTTTATCTACAGATGTACCGGGGCTCTTCATTTATGGTCCTCTCTACAACACTAGAAAATCAAGACCTGTTTACGGAGGTGTGTACATGGTTGGAGGCTACAACGAGGATACTTTTACCCAACATGAGTGGCAACATGATCTTAGGATTGCCCCCCCTCCGCTTTAGGCATTATATGGACTCTACATGTTTCTTTGTGTCTCGCCTTCTTATTTTTTTGTTTGTGTGAGAGGACATTCACTACTGCAGGATGCTGCTAACGCGACACTACGATCAGAGATCCTTCGATGAAACTATGTGCGATGCAATAATCATAAACGGTGGTATAAAAACCAGTCAAAAAAGGTGCAAAACATTTGCGATGGCGGACACATCAAACACGGTTCAGATTTTACTTGTGTGTGCGATGCTCGGCATACGGTTGATCCAACAGAACTGTTTGCGATGAGGAAGAACAACAGAAACGGGCAGCCATATCAATGTTTGTGCGATATACAGCATACAGTTCACTCCGATGAACTGTGTGCTATTAGGGCATGCAACAGAAATGGTCAGCCAGATCAAGGTGTGTGTGATATATAACATACAGTTCACTCGGACAAACTGTTTTTGATTGGGCAAGAGAACGAAAATGGTTCATCTTAACAAGATGTGTGTGATATGCGGCAATTGCAATCAGCCAAAAGAACACAAACGATTTGCGTAAACCAGATGTGTGTGATACACAGCAAACAGTCCACTCGGATGAACTGTTTGCGATGAGAAATTATAACATAGACGGTTATTATAGTAAGTTCGTGTGCGTTATGTTCGTACAAAAAACTTTGAAAAATGCAAACTAGTTTCTTGCAGTGGCTAGGAGTATCGCACACGATGCATCTACGAGTACTTGTGTGCGATGGTTAGCAAGGTACACATAATTAACGGCCGCAAGGGTGATATGTTGATCACGGAGTCTGAGAAGACCGTGGTCGGAAGGCCGTCGGCTCAACTTTTTAGCCTATATTTTATTATAATTGTATGCATAAGTAGGTCGTGAGTGTTTTGTGACTTGCCACATGTGTCATTTTAAATTATCATGAATATGTAAGACAATTATTAACCATTGCCATTGTAAATTTGCCTCAACATCAAGCAGAGCGCGTGCAGGGACGCCACTCGAGCAACCACGTGGCCAACCTTCTGGCACCCCGTGGGACATGCGATGACGCATCCATAGGACACGATGGTGATATCATGACCGTGTGTGATAATGGGTAGACACGTACACATACATCCGAGAACAAGGGCCCATGTTTCGGGCTTCTGATGCGTGGCATAGGGTTGATCCAAAAGAACTATTTGCGATGAGGCAGAACAACAGAAACAAGGCTTTCTAGGCCCAGAACCATCAATAAATTTTGACTTTGTTTCTCGTCACATTGCAGATTACAACACAATAAGTAATTGCAAGTATGTTCACACCGATCAAACTAGTGTGTGTTCACACTTAGCACCGGGCTATAAAAACTACCCACTCGAAAATTACTTCACAGTTCCTCTCCCCATCACCCACAAAACTGGTCTTTCCTGTCAAGTCGTTCCGCCATGACCGGTTGGAGGAGTTTCAGGTGGGCATATAACCAGGCAGCAAAGACCAAGGCCTCGGAAGCACTAGAGAGGTCCCGCCGCGAAGCGGCAGCCGCAACCGCAGCAGAGATGTCCTGGCGCACCGCGGAGCCCTCGAACAAGCTCTCACAGGCACGCGAGAGCTCTCACAAGCGCACTCGCGGCATCGGCAATCACGACAAGCTGGCGTTTATGAAGTCCTTAGCCGGTGATGATGACATTCTCGCTGGCCTCATTAAGCAGCTGGAGCTGGTCGACGGCTTGATGAAGCTGCTCGAGATTAGCGATGCCTCGATTGACAAGGCGACCAGCCTCGTCGAGCAACTCATGGGTGACAATGCGAAGCTCCTCGAGGCGCTCGCCGAGAAGGAGGAGGAGGCCGCCGACTGGAAGATGCTGCATGAGCACACCAGTGTCTCGGGGATGACGCTGACAGCGATTGTCGAGGAACTGATGGGTGACTTGAGGAAGCTCCGAATCGAGCGCGAGTAGGAGGTGGAGGAATCCGTGGCTACTTTCAGGCAAAGTCGTGAGGAATTGAAGAAGGAGCTGGGGGGATGTCATCGCCTGACGATCCATCTAAGAGTAGATACAGCAACGATACAGATCGTTGTCTGCGATTTCCTTCTTCTCTTTCCCTCGTGTCTTCTGGGCTTTGCCGCATGTGGCATTTTAAATTATCCAGAATATGTAAGACAATTCTTATCTGCGCCATTGTAAATTTGTCGTCGTACTATCCATTGCCATTTTATTTGTCGGTGTATTAACTGTTGCCCTATGTGGCAATTTAAATTAGGCCTGAATACGAGTTGAAAACACGAACAAAGCAAATGCTGCCATGGGATCACAAGCAAACACCGAAGGTGGGCGCTTTAATTAACCCATTAATGGAGAAGTTGTGAGTGAAGCAAGCGGCGGCTGGTGCATGGAGGTCAAAGAGCTCGCTTCCCGGTGAGCATGGGCGGCCTTGCTGCTCGCACGTGTCCCGTCCAGCCTGCGAGGTGGACAAGATGCATGCGTCCCATCGAGCCTGCGCAGAGGACTGCTCGCACGCGTCCCGTCGAGCCTGCACAACGGACTTCTCGCGCTTGTCCCATCAAATCAAACAGCTGCACGCACGACACTGAGTATGGTTAAATTTTCACATGGTTCATATAATACAACCGATTGCTATATTAATGTGTCAGATTTTTGTTTCAAAAAGGACTCTGTTGGCTACTAATTTGTGTGCCTCTTCTCAAACTGGACGATTTTTTTACCACGGCATATATGTGCCACGTCATGAAACCATGCCAAGTTTCATGTTTTTGGGTGAGTTTTTGATTTACTAGGATTTAAAAACCAAGATTCTCAATGTTTCGGGACGACGATAAGTTTGTAATTCATTCTCATTCCTTAAATGAGACCTAAACATGCACCCAATGACACATGTATGATTTCCCACCCATTTTGCTTCACTAGAGCATGTGCTTGTAGTTCAAATTTGAATTATGGACTACATTAAATGTGTAGAAAACTTAATTATTAGTAATAATATATAGAATGGCCAAACAAACCCTAAACAGTTTCAAATTTCGGCACGACACTCCTGTTATTCTATGTTGCGGTAGAAAACAAAGTTCAAGGCTTGAAGAGGCAACGATTATCGTTTCACCCACCGAAACCACGAAGGTTGCGAGAAGCTTCGGTTTGTAAGAGGCTTTTAATATAGCTTCGTCAAAATTGGACAATTATATGTACCATGCAGTGACACCCTGCCAACTTTCATGATTTCCTGGTGAGTTTTGGATTTATAGAGATTTATAAACCGAGATTCGCAATGTTTGTGGCCAGGGCAGGACGGCGAGACGGTTGAATTCATTCTCATTCCATTCCATGGGACCTAAACATGCACCCCAAGGACACATGTACGTCTTTTCTAGCCATTTTGGTGCACGGGAGCATGTATTTGTAGTTCGGATTTGAATTATGGACATTAAATGCCTAGAAAACTCAATTAATGAATAAAAAGGGTCAAACGAACCTTGAATAATTTCAAATTCAGCGCGAATCTCCCATTATTCCGTCTGTGTTGTGTGTAGAAAAAAACGAGGCTAGAAGAGGGAGCGATTATCGTTTGGCCCACAAGGGGACACGTTTCCTTATCAAAACGACGAGGGTTCTTGCGACAGGCTCTGGTTTGTAACAGTTTTGTAATAAAGCTTGGCCCAAATTGACAATGTTTTTACCACGACATATATGTACCATGACGTGACACCATGCCACCTTTAATCATTTTCTGGTGAGTTTTGGATTTATATGGGGATTTAAAAACCGAGATTCCAAATATTTGAGCCAAGACGCCGGTTAGGTTGTAATTCGTTCCCATTCCTTGCATGGGACCTAAACATGCACTCAAGGACACATGCATGTATAATATTTCTAGCCATTTTGATGAACTGGAGCATGTATTGTACTTCAGATTTAAATTATGGGCATTAAATGCCTAGGAAACTCAATTAGTGTATAAAAAGGCTAAATGAACCCTGAATAAGTTTAAATTTCAGCATGGATATCATGTCATTCCATGTTGCCCGTAGAAGAAAATACAAGGCGAAAAGAGGGAGCGACTACGTTTCGCCACAAGGGGAACACATTTCCCTATCGGAACCATCAGGCTTCCTTGAGAGAAGCTCCGGTTTGTAAGAGGTTTGTAATAAAGCTTGGCCCAAATTGGCAATGTTTTTACCATGACATATATGTGCCATGACGTGACACCATGCCACCTTTGATGACTTTCTTGTGAGTTTCGGATTTTATGGGGATTTAAAGACCGAGATTCCAAATGTTTGAGGACAAGCTAGGACGCCGGTACCGTTGTAATTCGTTCCCATTCCTGACATGGGACCTAATTAAAACAATTCTAGGTAAGCAGTCCTTCAAAAAAATTCCTCTCTTTCCCAGGTTGCCTCTTCCTCGGTATGATGCTCCCATTGAACCTTGTAAAACCTTATCAGTTTCCTGTGAGTGAATCTTTTTGTCTCATCCAATATTCTGATTGGTCTTTCCTCATATGTTAAATACTTAGCCAGTTCTATCTCTGCCATATCAGTCCTTTTCTCCGGTGGCGAGATACATCTTAGCTATGAGACATGAAACACACTGTGTACCTTTGACAGTTCTGGTGGCAATTCCAGCTGATAAGCAACTATTCCAACTCTGGTCATGACTGGGAATGGGCCAATATATCTGGGTGCCAATTTTCCTCAGGTCTGAAGCCTCTTAACTCCTTTCATAGGGGTGACTCGGAGACACACGTGTCTCCGGGTTCGAAGCTGACTGTCGGTGTTTTGCATCATAGTAACTCTTCTGTCATGACTTGGCCAATTGCATTCTGTCTCGGTTCTCCTTGACTTGCTTCCTCAGCTTCCATCATCAGATTAGTCCCGAAAATACGGTTGTCTCTTGTTCGAGACCAGTTTAGTGGAGTGCGGCACTTACGGCCATATAGAGCTTCATAGGGTGACATATTCAAGCTGGTCTAGAAACTGTTGTTGAAAGAAAACTCGGCGTATGACAAATAGTCTTCCCACTTGGATCCTTGGGCCAATGCACATGCTCGGAGCATATCTTCGAGTATTTGATTTACTCACTCAGTCTGTCCATCGGTCTGGGGATGATAAGCTGTGTTGTACTTCAGGTTAGTCCCCAAGGCTTGATGTAGACGGGACCAAAAGGCTGAAGTGAAGAGAGATCCTCTATCTGAGGTGATGGTCTTTGCCACTCCATGCAGACTGACGATCCTGGACACATATAACTGTGCAAGTTGATCGACATGGTAAGTGGTCTGGATGGGAAGGAAGTGAGCTACCTTCATTAAGGTGTCCACTATGACCCATATTGCGTCATTTCCTCGGTGTGTCTTTGATAAACCGGTGATGAAATCCATGCAGACATCATCCCATTTCCATTGCAATATGGGTAATGGTTGAAGGAGTCCGGCAAGTTTTTGGTGTTCCGCCTTTACCTTGTTGCATATATCACAACAAGCCACAAGGTAAGCGATGTCTTTCTTCATTCCATCCCACCAGAATACTTTACGAAGATCTTCGTACATTTTGGTGCCACCTCGGTGAATTGAGTACGAAGATTCGTGTGCCTCTACCAATATTTTCTTTCTCATACCTTCTTGGTTGGGTACACAAATCCTTCCTCGAAACCTTAGCGTACCTTGATGATCTTTAGAGAAATCCTGTGTCTGCTTGGCATATAATTGCAGTGATTTGTCATCTACTCGAGCGCTGCAAATTTCTTCCTCGAGGGTAGGAGCAATTTCCAATATGCTGGCAAGACTGGCATCCACTATTACCAAATTGAGCTGAAAAATTTCTTTGCAAAGTTCAGGAGGCAAAGAATCCATTAGAGCATTCAGGATGGCAGGCTTGCGGCTGAGGGCATCGGCCACCACATTAGCTTTACCCGGGTAATAATTTATCTCGAGGTCATAATCCTTAACCAACTCGAGGCATCTTCATTGACAGAGGTTTAAATCTGGTTGAGTGAATATATACTTGAGGCTCTTGTGGTCTGTAAATATTTGGCACCTCTTCCCAATGAGATAGTGTCTCCAAATCTACAAAGCATGCACCACCGCGGCCAATTCCAAGTCATGAGTTGGATAATTTACTTCGTGCAGCCGCAGTTGTCGAGATGCATAGGCCACAACCTTTCCATCTTGCATGAGTACACATCCAAGACCTTTTCTGGAGGCATCGCAGTAGACATCAAAGCTGCGGTAGATGTCGGGAAGAGTCAATACTGGTGCTGACGTCAGTCTGGTTTTTAACTTGTTGAAGCTCCTTGCGCAGTCCTTAGTCCATTCAAACTTCTTATCATTCTTTATGAGCTCTGTCATTGGCTTGGCAATCTTAGAGAATCCTTTGATAAAGCGGCGATAATATCCGGCTAATCCAAGGAAACTCCGGATTTCTGAGAGTGTCGTGGGTGCGGCCCAATCAAGCACATCTTTCACTTTACTTGGATCCACGACTATTCCTTCTACTGAGAGAACATGCCCTAATAATCCAACTTGCTTGAGCCAAAATTCGCATTTGCTGAACTTTGCATAAAGCTGATGGTCATGGAGCCTTTGCAAAACTACTCGGAGGTGGTCCTTGTGCTCTTCTTCGCTTTTTGAGTAAATGAGGATGTCATCAATGAATACCACCACAAACTTGTCCAAGAAATCCATAAACACCTTATTCATCATATGCATGAAAAAGGCTAGGGAGTTGGTGAGACCGAATGACATAACGGTATATTCATAAAGACCGTACCGAGTGGTGAACGCGGTCTTGGGAATATCTTCCTTCTTGATTTTGAGTTCATGATATCCGGTTCTCAAATCAATCTCAGAGAATACTTTGGCCCCACTAAGTTGATCAAATAAATCATCAATCCTTGGTAGTGGATCTTGTTTTTGATGGTGACATCATTCAGCTGGCGGTAGTCCACACACATTCGAAGACTGTCGGTGAGCACTGGCTCGAGCACGCGCCGAACAGAAGCACTAGCGCGACACTGAGCGCGTCGAACGCATGCCAGAACCCGTGTCCACACGCGGTCACCACGCTGGCATGGTCAAAACGAAGCCCACGCTCGGCCAAACCTTGTGTGGGCTGTTGTTCGTGCAGTGTTTAGTCTAGGAAGGGTGAGAACTCACTGCCAGGTCGACCAGATGTGACTCAAGCTTGCTGGCAAGTTTCTGGACAGAAACTTGGTCGCCAAGTTTGGATGGCTTCTAAAAGGCCATTAGGGCTGATCTCCTGGGGTTAAGGTTTACTTAGGAGGGTAAAGAGGCTCAAGAAAAAACAGCTCCAAAGGGTCAAGGAAAAATACACTTGTTCAAGATTCAAAGAATATTCAGAAATTATTTCAAGATTTTTGGAGCAATAAAAATAAGGGTTGCTTTGGAGCACTAGTTTCTGAAATGAGTTTCAGCAGGGAAAATGAATATTTTTCTTTTATGAAAAATATTCATTGGGCCATTTTGGGGTTTTTCAGAGAAATGAGGTTGAATGAGAGGTAGATGCGTCACTTGGATCAAAGTCAAGGGTATGCCCAAGTGATAAGTCCATTTGAATTGATTCCAAAAACTCAAATCCAAAGCAAAGGCAAATCAAGTCCGGAAAAAGAGAGAAGGCAAAATCCAGGCTGTCACAAACCTCTTACAAGCCAGAGCTTCTCTCAAACAAGCCTCATGGTTCCGATAGGGAAATGTGTTCCCCTTGTGGCAAAACATAATCACTGCCTCTTTTCGGCTTGTATTTTCTTCTACAGGCAACATGGAACGATAGGATATATGTGCTGAAATTTAAACTTATTCAGGGTTCGTTTGGCCTTTTTATACACTAATTGAGTTTCATAGGCATTTAATGTCCATAATTCAAATCTGAACCTCAAATACATGTTCCAGTTCACCAAAATGGCTAGAAAAATATACATGCATGTGTCCTTGGATGCCTGTTTAGGTCCCATGCATGCCAGGAATGGGAACGAATTACAACCGTACCAGCATCCTAGCTCGTCCTCAAACATTTGAAATCTTAGTTTTTAAATTCCCGTAAATTCAAAACTCGCCAAAAAGTCATGAAAGTAGGCATGGTGTCACGTCATGGCACATATATGTTGTGGTAAAAACATTGTCCAATTTGGGTCAAGATTTATTACGAACCTCTTACAAATCGGAGCTTGTCTCAACAAGAAGCCATGTGGTTCTGATAGGGAAACGTGTTCCCCTTGTTGTCGAAACATAATCACTGCCTCTTTTCTCCTTGTATTTTGTTCTATGGGCAACATGGAACGACATGATATCCATGCTGAAATTTAAACTTATTCAGGGTTCGTTTGGCCTTTTTATACACTAATTGAGTTTCCTAGGCATTTAATGTCCATAATTCAAATCCGAACTACAAATACATGCTCAAGTTCACCAAAATGGCTACAAAAATTCTACATGCATGTGTCCTTGGGTACATGCCCAAGCAACCAAATCTCGAGGACGAGATTCATCCTAAGTGGGGGACATTTGTGACAGCCTGGATTTTGCCTTCTCTCTTTTTCCGGACTTGATTTGACTTTGCTTTGGATTTCAGTTTTTGGAATCAATTCAAATGGACTTATCACTTGGGCATGCCCTTGACTTTCACCCAAGTGACCCATCTACCTCTCATTCAACCTCATTTCTCTGAAAACCCCCAAAATGGCCCAATGAATATTTTTCATAAAAGAAAAATATTCATTTTCCCTTCTGAAACTCATTTCAGAAACTAGTGCTCCAAAGCAACCCTCATTTTTATTGCTCCAAAAATCTTGAGATAATTCCTGAATATTCTTTGAACCTTGGCCCACCTCCCTGAGCAAAAATATTGCATGACTTTTTGTAATATTTTTGCTACAGAAAATCATTTCTCTTCTGGCCCAAAAATGCACTTTGTATAGCAAGTGTATTTTTCCTTGATCCTTTGGAGCTGGTTTTTCTTGAGCTTCTTTACCCTCCTAAGTAAACCTTAACCCCAGGAGATCAGCCCTAATGGCCTTCTAGAAGCCCTCCAAACTTGGCGACCAAGTTTCTGTCTAGAAACTTGCCAACAAGCTTGAGTCACATCTGGTCAGCCTGACAGTGAGTTCTCACCCTTCCTAGACTAAACACTGCACCAACAACAACCCACACAAGGTTTGGCCGAGCGTGGGTGTCGTTTTGACCATGCCAGTGTGGTGACCGCGTGTGGACACGGGTTCTGGCATGTGTTCGACGCGCTCTGCGTCGCGCCAATGCTTCTATTCTGCGCGTGCTCGAGCCAGAGCTCACCGATGACTACCGTGCCACGCCACTAGCTTCGACTCTTCACCCTTGACCCCTCCCTGGTGCTCACCGATGCCGGAGACGCCGCAGCGAGCACGGGTGCTTCACGACCAAAAGCCACAGTGCACCCGTGCCCCTGTCTTCTTATCCCGTGCTTCCTGTGCTCGTCGCGAGCGTGGACAGCTCCCCGCTTGATCATTGAGCCCTTCTCCTCCTTGCTAGTGCCCTTCCTCGTCGCTCGCCGTCTTCTAGAGAGCTCCGGTGGCGCCATGTATCCTCTTTCCCCTCTGGCTATAAATAGAGCCCCTCCCTCTGCTCCGAAGCCTCACACCGCACCACTCAACCTCCATGAACACGTAGCACAGCCGCAGCCCGGCCAGGCAGGCCTCTGGCCGCCGTCCCCGACCAGAGCTCGCCGGTGATCCTCGCAGCCCATCCACCCTGCTCTAGAGCCCCTCGAGCTCAACCAACCCCTCAGGCGCGTCATTGGAGGTCCACTGGTGTCGCCTGGAAGTAGTAGAGCCCCTGGAGTCGCCCCTCGACGTCGCCTTCTTCCTCTCCGGCAAGTCCTGACTGCCACAGCCGCCTGCGAGCTTGATTGCGAGAAGCTCCGATCATCCCCGACGAGCCACGGGTACAGGCAGGTGCGCCTTGACCTCCTCTTCACTTCTATCCATCTGGTTTCACCCAAGATCCACTCCTCGCTGGCGTGAGCTCCTAACTGGCGGGGCCTGTTGTCCGCCTCTCCACTCGCACCCGAAGCGGTACGAGTGAAGGCGTATTCTATCTTTACACCATCGACGCCACCCCCCAAGGTTTTCTGTTTTATTCAAATTAATCAAATATTTGACCCAAACTTTGAATAGTGATAACTTTTAGCCTATAAGTCCAAATGAGTTGATTCTTTTTGCATTGTGTTTGTTTCAGAGAGCTCTAGCAGCACACCAAAGTGTGGATTTTTCCTTGCTGTCTAGAATTTCTAGTGATGTTCAGAATGGTTCTTGATATTTTGTTGTGGTTTTTTAAATATTTTCAGAGGGAGAGACTTGTCTTGAGGCTATCCAGGAGGAGTGTGAACCTCCTCTGCACTAAGGCAAGCCACAGCAACATTTGGATGGTGTCATTTCCATATCTATGATTTTCCTACTTAAATATGAGCTCTTTTTTCATGCATTTAAAATATTTAAATAAATATGGATTAATGCTAGTTACTTTGTCATGCTTGAAATGCTTGTTTAAGTTACTGGTTGAATGCATGAACTAGTTTGGTCAAGTATATTAAAGTTTTAACTTGATGAAAGTGCTTTGATAAATAATGGTAGTTTCTTTTTGATAATTGGATTTTCATATAAATGACAAGTTAACCAAAATGATGCATGATAATAACCAGTTTAGTAAAATCGGTGAGGTTTAATGATAAGTAGTGCAAGAAAGTCATTTTGATAAGGTTGATCCGTTCTTGTGAGTTGCATGCTTTGCATATCGAATAGTTGCATGATCATGGCATTGTATGAATTGGAGTGACTTTATTTTCAAGTTAAACCTGATAATAATCCAACTTGAATATAGCGTTGATCAAGTCATGGTGCCACTGAATTAGGTTTTCTTCAGTGCGACCACATTTACCTTTATGGGGGGTCTTGATTCGGTCCTTTGTCGTGCTTCTTGCCGGTGCCTCCAACGAGGGAAGGTTATGGGCGTGCGGTACCCTGGCCCAGTAAGCAGACATAACCTTGTATGCCCGTTTGTTTTTATGGTACCTTGTCCCTGTTTGGGACCGTTTTGCCATGACGGTGGCCGTTGATGCTTTTGGTAGGCACGAGGCCACCCATGACCTAGCCCTGAGAGGGAGTTGGTCGGAGTGCCCGAGAGAGTGTCATGGCAAGGGAAGGGTTTCGTCGGAACACCGTTGGTCCACCTGAATGGGAGTGCAAGGCCATGGGTTTTGTGGTGTGCGTAAAGTGCGCTACCTCTTCAGAGTGTATTTAATCTATCGATAGCCACGTCCTCAGTTATGGACACAACTCGGGAGTAAGTCACACCATGGATCAACATTTATAATTAATCTTGCACACTAAGTAATTATTGTTGGCACTAGTTTTATGATGATTTGTGGGATCATCTGATGATCGTAAGTGATTGGTTTCAGTTGTGATCCGGGTATGATCACTGTTCGGTTACGAGGTAACCCATCTGGTAAGCGAGTCCGAGGGACTCGGTGCACATGTTGGTTTCAACGCATCAGTAGTATTACTTGCATTGCATTAACCTGATTAATTGTCATGATTTGTTTGTCATTGTGCTTATCTTTGTTGTGAGCTTGCAAGTACATTCAATGTACTGACCTGGCGTGTCACACCAGCTTTCAGGCAAGTCGTATCGGATTGGAGAGCTTCCCGCGTCTAGATCGTGTCCACATCGGTGTCCCTGTATTATGGAGTTCCACTTTGTCATCATTCCGCTGCCGCGTAGTTTATGTGATCGAGGCCCCTTCATGTTCATTAAATAGTGTACATACTGTTCAGCCACACCATGGGTGCTGCTTGGCCTCGTATCTTGTTGTAATATCAGACTTATATTTCCGCTAGCATTAATAAAGCGGTTGTTTCTGTATCATGTTGTTGTGTGTTGCCAAAAGACTTGATCTCTGGGCTGGCAATGCAAGGTAAACTAGTTGCCCTGAGTCGGGGTGCCACAAGGTTTGTAATAAAGCTTGGCCCAAATATGACAATGTTTTTACTACGACATATATGCGCCATGACGTGACACCATGCCAACTTTCATGACTTTCTGGTGAGTTTAGGATTTACGGGGATTTAAAACCGAGATTCTAAATGTTTGAGGACGAGCCAGGATGCCGATACGGTTGTAATTCATTCCCATTCCTGGCATGTGACCTAAACATGCACCCAAGGACACATGTATAATTTTTCTAGCCATTTTGGTTAACTGAAGCATGTACTTGAAGTTCAGATTTGAATTATGGACACTAAATGCCTAGGAAACTCAATTAGTGTATAAAAAGGCCAAACGAAAGTCGTGTGCCTACCAAACCATGGCCGATGCCACGCGCAATCTGAGTCATGTGTTCTGATTAGCCAGAACCCAAACCCCACAGATCGTTCGTCTACACCATTGGATGCTCCCAGATCAAACGGCAACCCTTAGCCCTTTCGACAGCACATGCAGTACATGGGTAAGCATTGTGCGCATACGTCGTGCTAGCTCACGCTTCCTTCTCTTGTACGTTTTCTAAACAGGATACCGTTTCCCGCCACTCCTCTCATCGGTTTCCCGCCTCTTGTCCCATCGGTTTCCCACTACCAGTGTTAGTGCTCATTGAAGGCTAGGCGGCGACACACCAACCATCGCACACAGTTTCTGAAAGAACAAATGTGCGTGATAGGAGGGAGTAGGCCCCATATGCTAACCAGCGTGAAATGCCTTAAATGCAAGGAGGCAATTCCTATCAGCAAGGTGCAGCTTCTCATCCACTAGCCTAGTCGAATAGAACGCAGAAGTTAAGCGAGATCGGGCTGGAGTAGTCCAATGATGGGTTACCCTGTGGTAAGTTGCATCTAATATAAACCTTGGGATCATCCTTGTTTTGCTAATTTGTAGATTTTTTATAGGTTATTTTTTTGCTGTAAAATCAGCACGACTGTGCAAGCGTGAGCAAAATGGTGCAGATACTGGCTTAATCCTGTGCGGTGCAAGTGCGTTGTAAAATCACCACGACTGCGCAAGCGCGAGAAAATGGTGGAGGTACTGGTTTAACCGTGTGCGATGCAAGTGCGCTATAAAATCACCACGACTTAGCAAGCGCGAGCAAAATGGTGCAGGTACTGGCTTAACCGTGTGTGATGCAAGTGCGATGTAAAATCACCACGACAGCGCAAGCGCGAGAAAATGGTGGAGGTACTGGCTTAACCGTGTGCGATGCAGGTGCGCTGTAAAATCACCACGACTGTGCAAGCTAAAGGCGGGTAAGTTTATTTAGAAATTATGATGAACCGTGTGCAATAGACCAGCTAGCTAGAAATATAAAAAGAAATTACCCACCTTGAGCGTTGCAAAAATTGGCGGTTCTGCCACTTTTCCTTATTATGGTACATGCATATTCTTATTGGACCGTGCACGATCTTGGGCACTCCCACCCCGCATCAATTCCTTTACCCAAATTTTAGTGGCGTCGTACTTCAACTGTCGCCCACACTCCTCCAGCACTGACCTTATAGTAAAATTGCAGTAGCCGAGGCATTTGAACCGTTGCCCTCCCTCGTCCACCACCATCTCCGCCCATCATTACTAAAATTTTCAGTAGCCGCAGCGTATCCTCAAACACCACAATCCCCCACCACAGTAGCCCCATCCCCCCTTGAACCCTAGCTTGCGGCCGCTGCCGGTGCTGCCGGCAACGCATGCTGGTCTGCCCGTTCCTCCTACCTTAGATAATAAAGTTTAGGTTACCCAGCGATTCCCATACCATCGTCCCACTCCCCTGAGTTTTTAGATGAGGCCTGCGGTGTCCCTCTCCACATCCCATGCTCCAGAATGTCTTAGCCTAAGCTTGACACGTATCCTGGGAAGCCCGACGAGCGTTCGACCAAGAAGTGGTTTATCATGGCCTCTCTAGCGGACGTTAGTGAGGTGACCGCCGTTTTCCCCGACCTATCAATCCCGGAGCAGCACGTCACCGCGGAAGCCGGCGAAGACGTTGACTACGTTGCCATGTTGAAGGCTTCATGTCAGCGGGCTTGCGTATTACTGTATCTCGGGAAAGCTGGCTACGACATCAAGCTTGTCGACAGCGACGGCTTCACGTGGGTCATGTCACAGGTTACGTGGTCCATCCCCAACCCCTCTAGTTCAACCGCCATTGATCTCTTCGACGGCCCTGCCGCTGATCTCCTCCGCCAAGCGGTCAAGGATTTGCGATCCTTATACGCCATCGAGCCCATTTTGTCATTTCTAAAGGACATGTTCTACGGCGGCGGCTTGGAATCCTCAATTCCCAAGTCATATCTCATCGACCACGACCACGACCACGAGGAGGGCACCCACAAAGGTTCTTCTATCATGGGTTTGTGCTCTTCCAACTAGAAGGATCCCATCCATGAAATGTGAGGCAACATCCTATCAGCAAATCTTACCTTTTCTAGCTTGCCAACCCGTACCCTTTGTTGTAGTAGCATTTACCGTGCGGTGCTATAACTGTGCCGTGTTTAATTATTTCAGTTATGCAAAAATGTATTGTTCAATAGGGCTATGTGATGTTTAAGTATGAATGATCCACTTCAGTTTCACAAATGGCTATATTTTGTTGTTTATAGTGAGTATATGCCTTGTTTATCTATTTTTGGTTGTTAGGTTGGTTGCAGTGAGCATTTTTCAGTTATCGAGCCGATGCCTTGTTTATATGTATTTTGTCTTAGTTTGGTTGCAGTGAGCATTTGTCTAGTTATCAAGCAGATGCCTTGTTTATCTGTATTTGGTAGTTAGGTTGCTTTTTTTAGCATTTGTCTAGTTTTCAAGCAGATGCCTTGTTTATCTGTATTTGCTTGTTAGGTTGGTTGCCATGAGCATTTGTCCAGTTTTCAAGCATATGCCTTGTTTATCTTTATTTGCTTGTTAGGTTTGTTCTAGTGAGACTCTGTCTAGTTTTCAATGGCTATATTTGGTTGTTATACTGATCATTTATGCCTTCTTTATTTCAGTCATTCACAATGTGTTGTTCATTGTGTGCAAGTCGGAACTGTGCCGCTCGACTGCATCAATACCAGTTTGAACGACTATATTTGGTTCCAGTTATGCCTAGTGTAGTTAACACATGCCCTTTATTTGAGTTTTACACATTTATCCAGTGATGTTTAAGCATTACCTACGTTCTATTCATTTTCAATAATACCAATTTGAATTGCAATATTTGATGGCTATTAAGACTGCTGTCGGTAACATTGCCTTCCATTTTATATATGCTTTAATAGCATGCTGAAACCAACACATTCAAGCTATCATTTGGAGATGATATTGTTTACCTTTGCTATATTTGTTTGATGTTAAGGTTGCCGTACTTATCATGCCTTTCCACTACTTATGCAGGACAACAACCGGAGTGGCCACCATTTTCCGCCGAGGTTAGCTTCATCCCTCGGCTTGTACTCCCCCATCGTTCCATAGTGTAGTGCATATAGATCTAGGCCTGGACACTTGTTAGCTTCTAATATTGACTTGTTGCTTGTAGGTACATATGCCCTTGGCAAAGATCCACACATCGACCCTTTTTGCGTATGGAGCAATGAGATATTCATGAACAAGCATCAAGTGAGGAAACTGATAAGGATTATTAGGAAAAGGATGCAAATGGTGGCAAGCAAATTATTTGTTTATGCTCTATCCAGCACAACAGTAAGTTGTAGGATGGTAACTATGAACTCTGCAGCCTTCTCTTTTTACTGATCATAATGAGTTGTTAGACAACAATGTTTGAATATTTTTCGTTCGCAGTGGTTCTCGAAGCAGTTCACTCAAGATTACCTCGCAAAGTACATGATTGATGGACACACAATGAAGGTTAAAGTATTTCATCCAGACTACAATGAGCATCAAGAAGTCGTAATTGAGACAACAAAGGATGGACGGGCAGCCATCACAAGGGGTTGGCCTAGAGTCGTGCGCGTATTACGCATGGAGGATGGCAAAATATGGGCATTCTGCTTCAGCTTCTCGAGCAACCAGAATGTCTTTCACCTCTCTTTTTACAGTCTTTAGTACAGCTGTGGTTCATCATTCTTTACTTGATACTTCTGTAGTTCTTCAGTATATGTACCTGTGCATTGAATTATGCATTCGTGGTTGAACCTATATTTGTAATAAACCTGGTTGGATAAGAAATAAGTGATTGCCTACTTTCAAATTCAAAAATGTGATTTTTAAATTAGGGATTAATAAGGGATTAATTAGGGATTACACTGCATACAGTTTGCAAAAGCGGAACGTCTGCGATAGACATGGAGATCAGATACGTTTCTAGGATCCACTACATGTGCGATCAATCTCCACCGCACACACAATCAACTAGGAAAAAACGTGTGCGATCAATCTACACTACACACATGATCAGCCAAGAAAAAATGTGTATGATTAACAACAGCATCGCACACAGTTCTTTCGTATTAAATGTTTGCGATAGACACCTTATCACACATGCTTCGAAATTATTGACTGTTTGTGATATTGTGCGCATCGCAAACGTTTGGTACTTCTTAGATTAACAGTGTGGGATGTACATACTAACGGAAACATATTCCTTGGATGGACTATGTGGAATGTACATACGAATAGAAACATTTAGCGGGGGCTGACTGTGTGAGATGTACTAACGACCGAAAATGATTTTGCCTGTATAATTGTATTTTTGAGCACTACTGTACGTATAACCGTATTTGTCACTCGCCGGTCGCGCACGACATCATTTGCCGAGCGTGTGTGCGAGGAGGGCATATCCCCGACGGTTTCTGAATCATGTGGGAAGGACCCCCCTATCGCCCACACTCACTTGGTGACGGTTTTAAATGCCGTCGCGGAAAAGGGTTAAAAACCGTTTGTATAGCACCGACGCGTATCAGTGATTGTTGGGCTGTGTGCATCTTAGTTATGCAGAGGCTAGGTGTAATACTTAAATCTTTTGAGTAATAAAGCACCACTTATCAAAAAATAGGTATACTCCAAGCGGCCAACACATAGACTGAGTCCATGAGAGCACAAAACTTAATGTTGCATGGCAGCGCTTCATGGATATACAAAATTCTAACATATAACTTACGTGTTTGGATTAGTGTTGTATAGCTAGGAAAAATAGGTAGTAGCTTATAGCTATTTAGTAGTACAGAAAAAGAGTGCAATTTTGAAAAAAAGTGAAGGATAAACTATATAGATATGCTACATGCGCCCAACAAATATATGGTGCCTATGAGAGCACACTTGAACTGATGTTGCATGGATATGCTAATGTAAAAAAATGTAACTTATAACTTACATGCATGGCATGCTGATGTGGCATGATTGCATTGCTAAAAAATAGGTAGTGGCTTGTGTCACGATTAAACGCTCAACTTAGAATCCACTAATGCATGTTGCATGGTAGAGGATTCTCATAGATCAGACGGATGTTAGTGGAGCTAGCTAGTAAATCTAACGGCTACAACAATTTTCATGGTGTCGACGCATGTATGTTGAGATAATTAGAGGTAGTGAAAATCACTTTTTTTAGCCAAAACCGGTATTTTCAATTATAATAAAAGCACAAAGAAAACAAAGTCTCAAGTACAGTTAACCAATTCTCGCTCTAGGAAACATAATAAAACAAAAAAATTATTCTGGACCTAACATGTAAGTAATCCAAATCCTGATATTTTCTGCCTTCATTGCTTTAGCTCTCACTCTGATGCCCATAAACCCTCTTTGAGGTAGAACTCCCATGTATTGAGATGAGGTGGTGCATATCTGAAGATTTTGTCATTTCTGACCGACCAAATACCCCAGCAGCTCATGATGATTATGTCAAAATCAATCTCTGGTGGTAGTGAGCATAGGGCTAGTGATATCTCATCATGAGGTGAAACCCCTCTTTGCTTATCTGGAGTGATCAGTCCCCCAACATGCCATGGCAAATGGACAGTCCCAGAAAAGATGCAGGGTTGTTTCTTCAGTGTGATGTGAGCATAATGCACAATTCTAGTCTGGTAGATACATGTTTTTGCGATGAAGCAAATTCCTTGTGTTTACTCTGTCCTGATAAAGCATCCAGAAGAATATCTTATGCTTGAGCCTGCATGAGGAGCTCCAAATGTGCTTGGAAATGTTATGGTGAATCTCTGTTTGTTTAAGGGCTCGATACATCATCATGGAAGAATAGTGATTATAGTTCCAAGTGTACTGCCATATGTCTTGATCATTTTTTGTCCCTCTGGAGTTGAGGTCTTGATTCAAAGCATTGAATTGTTGATATGCCTGTAGAGACAGAGGTCTATGAAAAAGATGGTTGATGTCCTAAAGCTCCATCACCTGGGATAAAGTAATATTATCTACCATGGAAAATGAGAAAAGCTCAGGGTAAGTGAGAGAAAGTGGTCTGCCCATCCAATTGTCAGACCAAAAGAGAGTTGTGTCTCCCACCCCTGCTTTGCAAATGGCATGACTTTTATAAACTGGCAGTAACCTGCAAATCTCCTTCCACCAAAATGATCCAACTGTCGTGTCACCTGGCAGAGCAGATTGATAGTATGTCTCCCATATAATATGCACCCATGGAATATCTTCTTTGTTTAGGAATTTGTGTAGAAACTTCATCAAGAGTGCTTGGTTATGAGTGCCAATGTCTAGGACTCCTAATCCCCCATATTATTTTGGTTTGCATACCTTGTCCCATGAAATAAGTGGAGTCCCAGACTCAAGAGTGCCAAAATTTTCCAGAAACATTGCTTGAGGTAAATGTTGATTTGTTTAACCACTGCTTTGGGTATATAGGATATAAGATACCTTGTACTAGATTTCTTATTAATATGTAAATGTACCTTTGTAAGACAGTCTTTTAGTATGAGCTCGTTTGTGTTGGAGTTTCTATTAGCATGATGTCACTCTTGTCGGTATCGGGGGCTTCTTTGATTCTTAGGATTCTCAAAAATCATGAATATGAAAACATGAGATTGTGGTAGCATGTCCTTTTCAATCCTATGGGATTAGAAAACTACAAAAAAATGAATCATGGAACAAAGGAATTGTAGCAAGAGGTCTGAGTGGACGAAATTTCTCACTTTAAAACAGAACGCAAAGGAAACATTAGGGAAACTTACTATGGGTTCTAATCATGTGAATCAAATGACCAATGTAGGAACTTAATGATTTAAGTCCACCAAAAATCCCATGGGATTCCTTTTAATTAAAGGACCCCACATTGTTTCTTGGTATGGTCCATAGTAACATTGATTCCTCATCCCTTGTCCAAGAAACATTCATGCAAGCAAGCCAGATGAATACTTCAACTTCTCTTTTTCTTAATTGAGGCTAAATCTCTGCCTGTCATTAAATAAGAAGAACCATGTTCAATTAGTTACTGTAAAATGGAACAGATAATACTAATAGGGCCAAACCTACTCAAACATCAACACCACATGCCCATGCTCATGCCCACTTGAATTCAAATGCCATAGGGCCAAGCCCACTCAAAACCTGAAACAATAAAGCCACACCCACTTTCACCAATGGAGCAGAAGAGGCCACATGAGAACGCCAACCACATGAACACAAACGAGCAATGGCCCACTCCACCGAACTAGGAGGCCTCCTATGATTGTTGGAGAGAAGCTGACCAGGAAGCTCTTGCGAAGGTGAAGATGCCTACATTTTGTAATACCCTATGCCGAATGTGACAACAGAAGCGTTGGTGACCAACACTGAGAGCAACATCATGTACCATACAACACAAGGTTAGGCACTATCAATGCCGCTTGAACTCTTAGAGTTGCCATCTCGTCTTCCCTCGACTCCATCACTCTATGCAAGGTCCACAAGATCATCTTCCAAGGTCGACACCATGACACCCGCAACCCAAGCTCCACATGACAGTCACCCACACACCATGACTTCTGCACCACACATCCATGGTTGCTAAGCCAACATAGCTTCAAATTGCCCCTATCGAGTGCATTGACTGAGCCAACACAACAACTTCAATTAGTGAAACAACTCGTGAAGGCACCACCATGACCGACACCAACCCAAGGTCAATGATAAGATTCCACCCAACTCTCCTCCTCTACAAAAATCCCAAACTACCTGACAAGGTCAAGACAGGTCAACCTATGTTGGTTGAAACTAGAGTAGGAGGACCAACATGCACAACCACGTTGTCTTCTTTGTAGGATAGCGCCACCAAGACAAACATGCCAAAGAAAATGCCAAACCTGGAGAATTAGATCTAAGAACGCACCATCCTCCACATGCCTCCCAATGATACAAAAAGGCACAACTAAGTTGAGGGCTAGGTGGCACGCCAATGCTGACGCCGTCATTTCCTCACCCCTAGTGAGCAAACCCTAAGTTTATTCCTAACCCTACCACTAACAGGCTGAAGCACCGGGGTCCTCACTCCTCCCAGCATAAGAGTGACATACGGAGGGAGATGGAGGACCGCAACCTCGCCAGGGAAGAGGTAGATCGACTATCGTCCTGTCTATAGGTCATGGGAGCATGGAGAAAAAAAGGATTCAAAGCGGTATACCGGGGGAAGGGTTCAAGCTAATAAGTTTAAAAAGTTTTATGTGTCTAATAGGAATTGTTTTATGTATTGTTTAATTTCTAATAAGAATTATCTTATAGTTCACAGTTCAAATTTGACCAAGTATGTTGTTAAATGTAAGGATCACCGCAACATTACTTTGGTGTCAAAGAATAGAACCTTAGAAAATACTACATGTTTTTCCTTTGAATTAAGGGGTCTAACCCAATTTCATTTTTGAAACTACAAAATAGTTAAGGACCGTATATACCATAGGTTTCTAGGGTAGACTTATAACAAGCATATGACGAATCTCCAGCTCCTCACGTCATCCAACAATACCAAAAGCAAATTAACTTCTCAACAAAGAGCAATACAACAAACACTATAAGAGCAAAAGAGAACTATGTCATGTAATAGTAAGGGACATTCGATTATCCTTGGTAGCTTGTTGTAACACCACGAGCAAAGCCACCGGTGTTCGATCGTTACATCTGACCGAATCTAATAAAACTGGCCCTATAGACCAACACTAGTCTTTCTCCACACTTTGAGGTTCTTTGCAAATAGGCTCTCAGAAAAGAAGGGAACCCTTGTTGATATGAGTCTATAATTCCTATTAAGTCAGGATGTCACACACACACCTCATAGGAACCATCATCCTTGTCGGCCCAGCAAGAACATTCCCCCTTAGGGCATATCTATGTGCGCTAGTGCCAGCATCCACATGTGCCCATCTCATGTGGCACAACAAGCCTCCCGCACCATGTGCATGTCTGCGCCAATGACCTGCACATGCCTGTGTAACCGCGAGGGTGGGCTCTGACACAATTTGTAATGCCTCATCCATAGCCATTTGTTGCTGGTCTTTACACCTAGCGGGATCTAGACTGGCCCTACACCAACACTAGTCTTTTCCGCACACTTTGTCCTCACTCGTGCACATTTGAGATCAACCTCCTAGCCGATCAACCCTCCTCAAATTGCTCCAAGCCAAGCACGTTCAAATTTTAGGTTCCTTGTGAATAACCTCCCAAAAAAGAAGGAACTCCTTGTTGATATGAGTAGTCTATTGTTCCTATTAAGTCAGGATGTCACATTCGATTCCAGCCAACAATCCGCAGGATGATTGGCGCCCACCTTTTCTTGTTTCCGAACACATCAAGTGCTACTAGTGTCAGGGGCTGGGTGCGACATATGCCAAAGGATGGCTTATCATGGTGGGAGCGAGTAGAACATCGCCGATGCCTGGAAGCGGGATAAGGGTAGACACGTACGCTGGTGAACTTTACCCAAGTTGGGGGCTCTCCGTGGAGATAATACCCCTACTCCTGCTCTGCGGGGTCTCCGCATGATCACTAAGGCATTAGTGATACAAAGTGCTCCTTGAGCTGTGTCTAGAGGTAGGAGAAGGCAAGGCTAGCTCTTCCCTGCCCTAGGTAACTGGCTAGTTCTATCAGAGTTGGAACCCTTTTCATGGGTGGCCTACGGGGCTTATATAGGCCCGCCCCCCAGGGGTACAATGGTAATCGGGCCGACTGCTGGGGCCCGTCTGTCAGCGTCTCCAGCCTCCGGCTTCTCCGCCGACTACTAGGGCCCGCCGCCTAGTGGGCCCTGCCGGCTGGTTGATGGCTGCTTACTGTGGCCATGCTGTCTATGACGAGGACTTGGTCATCTTATCGTGGCTACAGTCCCGCCGGCTGGCGGGAGGTTACTGTAGCCACACCTGGTCTCATCAGGTTAATGGCGCGCTTGCCTCGGGGCAAGGGATGGCCGCCTACTGGAGGGCCGCCCTTCCCAAGTCCGACTGATTGGGTGTCTGCCGTCTTCGGGGGTGCCACTGCCTGGTAGGGCCTGCGGCTGGCAGGCCGTACCGACAGGCCATGGTGGGGAACAGGGTTCCGCCTTCTTGGAGCGACGTCAGGGGAGACATGGCATAGTGCCCCGTTGTGTGGAGATCTTCGCCTGTACGAAGCACTATAGCCATGCATGTCCCGTACGTCGGGGGCGACGTGCTTCACTGTAGCCATGCTCTAGCTTGTACTCTTGATGGGGGCTCGGCTGCACCGAGGTCGTGAGGCGGCCGCCTACCTGACACCGACCTCTCTGGAGGCCGGCCGGCTGGAGCCGGCTGCTTGTAGTGCCATAGGCTTGGGTTGGCCGCCCTCTGGTAGCCGGCCGTTGAGCCAGCCGGCCCCCAAAGGGCGGAGCTTCAGCTTGGGGTCCAACTAGATGGAGCTGGCCCAAAGTCTTGATAAATTCAGGGACTCGGGTGAGCCTACCCGTGGCCCATTACTTCAACAGTAGTCCCTGAAGCCGGTGAGGCGTTGTGGTCGAGGGGCCGCGAAGTCTCAGCAGCTTCCCCCCTCACCGGGCTCCGGGAGAACGTCGATCCGTCTTGTGGATAGCCGACTGCTCAAGCCGGCCTCGCCCAGACGGAGCCGTGCGGTCGATTTTGAACTTCAAGGTGGGAAATAGGTGGCGTGCCAGCTAAGCTTCCCGGGCCGCCGCCCGCCACAGACGCACCACGCGACGCACGCCAGCCCAGCCAGCCTGCCAACCCACGCCCCTGATAGGACGTGACAGTGGGCCGGGCCCGCCACTACCACGCCTTGGCAACCGGTCGGATCTGCTGTGCCGAGGGTGTAGTTGCCATTCCCACGACTGTTCGCGGTGTGGTGAATGCGTGCGATAAATGGGGGTCGTGGGGTCATGGGCGCAGTTAATCCCAGGACCCACGCCCCATCCCCTCGGCTTCATAGCTCGAGGGCTATAAGTAGGGGGGATGGGAGGGGTGCGGCAAAGCTTGCACGCCCCCTCCCACTCTTCTTCTTCCTCTGCTCTCCCCTCCGCTACCGTTGCTGCTGCTCAGCGCTGCCGCGGGGCTACCGCCATCGTTCGTCGCCGACGCACTCCTCCTCCTCACGCAGCTAGCCGGAGGCCATGGTGTGCGAGAAGGGCGGCGACTGGGATGGGTCGACAGTGATCGAGGATCACATCTTCTTCCTCCGCGACACGCACCGGATGCCCAGTGCGGCCTTCGTCAAAGCGCGGGTGCTGCCGGAGGAGGAGATCTCGCCGGCGCCGCGGGGAAACGAGCGGGTCGTCTTCCGCTCGCACTTCCTCCGTGGCTTCGGCCTTCCGGTGAGCGGCTTCTTACGCTCTTTCCTCGACTTCTACCATCTCCAGCCTCACCACCTCACGCCCAATGCCGTGACTCTACTCTCCGCCTTCGTCACGACGTGCGAGGGCTATATCGGCGTCCTCCACACACTCGAGTTGTGGGGAGCGTTCTTCTACGGGAGGAGAGACATCGGCCGAGTGCGGGGGCTTCGTCGCCATGCACCGACCGGCGAAGCAGAACGCCTTCACCGTCATCAAGCTGGCGCAGTCGGTGAAGATGTGGCAGCAGTCCTACTTCTACGTCGAGAACATAGATCCGGCTGCCGACTTCCTCAACCTGCCGGCCTATGAGGCCGGCCCCCACACCAGGACTCAGGCCACCTGGGGGTACAAACTGAAGCCAGTGTCGGCGGACGCGGCGGCCGCCATTGGCCGACTCCGAGTGCTCCAGGAGTCGGAGGGCCTTGTGGCCTCCGACCTCCTTGTTGCCTTCGTTGAGCATTGGGTCCTCCCGAACCAGAGCCGCCCTCATCCGATCTTCCGGATGGGCGGGCACCGCGACCCATGCCGGCTGTGCACGAAAGGAATGCCGCCTGCCGAGGTCGCGCGGATGGTGAATGAGATCTCCGACCTCAAGGTGTCAGAGGAAGAGTGGCGGTATGGGAACCGGCCGTACTCCCATCACAATCCGCCGCCTGCCGTAAGTTTCTTCATCTTGTCCTTCTGGTCAGTTTTCTTCAGCCTCGTTCTTGTCATGATGCAACTCCTTTCTGGTCGTAGATTTACATGTCCGCGGCGATGGCCGCCCTCCTGGCGCCGGACGATGACCTCCAGCTAGACAGGGCGGTGAGCGACCTGGACGACCATGACTTGGGGGCGGCCGCCCTGGCGGACGACGCAACAGGCGGCGGCGGCAGAGCAGACGGCGGCGGTGGAGCAGGCGGCTCCGAGGAGGGCGGCGGCGTGGGGACTTGGCCCGACGACGACGACGACGAAGACAAACCGCGCCCCACCCGGAGCTCTGCCAATACCGGTGCCGGCCCCTCTTCTGGGCCGCCCGCCCGCGGCAGCAAACGCAAACGGAAGCAGGGTGCTGCCCTGTTTGGCAGCGCCCCGAAGAAGCCCAAGAACCCGGCCGTGGCGACCAGGCAAAAAGAAGCTGCGGCCAAGGTGGCCAAGTATCAGAGGCAGCCGAAGGTGCCCGTCATGGTGTCGGCATAAGTATTTTCTCCATGTTTCCCGTCTTCTTGCCAATCTGGCGTGAGAGCCTTCTGACTTATTTTCTTCTTTCAGGGCCCCGCTAACCCTCCAGAAATCGAGCGCCACCTCAGTCCTCAGGTCGGCGGCGACCTCCTCGACCAGCCGGAGAATTGACCTGGTCGCAGACCTCTGGGAGGCGACAGAGCGGGACGCGCGGGAGACGCGTGAGGAAGAGGCCGACCGTCTGGCCAAGGAGCAGGCGGACAAGGCCGCCGCGTCCGTTGAGAGGGCGCTCGTGCAGGCGGAAGCCCAAGCCGTGGAGAGGGAGCAGCTCGCGGAGGCCGCACGCCGCCAAGAGCCGTTGCTCGTGGCGCCCCTGAACACCGCGCCGCCTCCGCCTGAATTCGTGGCGATGGCCGGAGGAGCCGGCGACGATCACCCGATCCGGGAGCGAGAGGGCGGTGACGTGGCTATGCCGTACGTCTTCGTGCCGCCGCCACCGCCTCCGCCACCGCCGCTAGCCAGCGAGATGCGGGACGAGCAGCCGGCTGCCCCGCCGGTGCCACTAGTCGGAGACGCGGTTGTTACGGACCTGATTCCTGATGTCCGCACACCCACGCGCCGCCGCCTTGAGAAGGTGGCCTCAGCACCGCGGCCGCAGGAGGTCGGCGCCACGAGTTCGTCGGTCCCCGACACCGAGGCGACCAGCGCCGCGCCCATAGGTTGGATACACGGGGGCGGGATGGGCGCCCTGAACCAAGCGTCCCTTGACATCCAGGCCAAGCTCCGGGCGGAAGCCGAGGCCCTCAAGCGCTGCAACGAGGCCTTCTTGGAGTCGCGAACCGCCATCCGCGTAAGTTATCTTCGACTTTCTTCTTTGGATGATCTTCTTGCTTCTCTCGTGGGGGCACGCAAGCGCACCCACTGGGTGTAGTCCCCATGTTCCGGGCCAGCTGCTGAGCAGGCAGGCTGGAACTTTATCTTGCAAACGTCAACTGCTGACTTCGTCTGGTGCTTCTTCTGCAGGACTACCGCAATATCCGCGTGGCTACTTACAACTCCAGGGTCCAGGAGCTGGAGACGCAGACCGCCCACCTGACTGAGAGCCAGAGTAAGCTCTATCTTCCTTTCTTTGCGGGGGCGCGCTGGCGCACCCACGGGCTATAGTCCTCGAGATTCAGGCCAATTGCTGAGCAGTCGGGCCGAATCTCCTCAGTTGTTTCTTCTTTGTTAGTCACTTCTTCTCTGCGGGGGCGCGATGGCGCACCTGCAGGCTGTAGTCCCCGAGGTTCGGGCCGACTGCTGAGCAGTCGGGCCGAATCTCCTCAGTTGTTTCTTTCTTCGTCTTGTCTGCTTGACTGATGCTCGTTTCTTCTTTCCCCTCTTTTCAGAGGCCAACGCCGCCTTGCAGCAGCAGCTGGGTGAGGGTAATACCGCTCTGCGCGGCAAGGAGGCAGAGTGCAATAAGCTGACCGAGGAGCGGGACCGCCTGGTCGCTCATCTTGCCGAACAGGCGGAGGCCCTCAAGGCGGCCGAGCTAAAGGTGAAGACAACAGAGACCAACCTCCTCGCCGAGTTTGAGATCGAGCGCTCTGCCTGGGCCGACAAGGAGGCCCAGATGACGGCCTGCTTCAGTAGCATTGAAGAGTTGGTCGATGGTAAGCTTCATTCTCTTGATTTCTTATTTTGAGTTGTCGGCCCTTGCTTATAACTTTGGTCTTTTTCTCCTTCCGCCCGCACAGACTTCTTCCCGGGCCACTCTGTTGCTGCAATCCAGATGATCGAAGCCCAGCGCGAGGAGCGGAGGGCGGAAGGCGCGTAGATCGCCGTTGATGCTCCACGGACTCTTGGTGAACAGCTCCTCAGCATTCAGGCCTGCCTTCGGCCTGCTCATCGCATGTTGCGCCGTCTCTAACGCGTCGGAGCTCAGGCGGTCTCTGCCCTCTGGCCCGGTTTGCCGGTTCCGTGCACCCCGAGTCAGACTGCCGACTGGCTAGAGGTGGCGGCCGGCCGCCTGGAAGCATGGAAGGGCTCCACAGCCCGGGCAGGAGCGCGCCGGGCCTTGGAGTTCGCCAAGGCATGGTATCCTAGGCTGGACCTAGCCCAGTTGGCCACGTTCCGGCTGGAAGCGCAGGGTGCGCTGGTGGCGGTGGAGGTCGAGCTTGTCAACAGGGCGGCGGCGATCACCGACTTCACCGACACCAACGTCTTCGTTCCGGAGGTGGTCGAGGAAGGCGGCGAAGCTCCGCAGGAGTGGCTCGGGCTGAACCCGGAGGACAGCGAAGATTCAGCTGAAGTCATCGACTCCAGCGACGAAGGAGAAGACGGGGAGGAGGAGGAGGAGTTGGAGGAGGAGGAGGAGAGCGATGTCGACATGCCGGAGGATGGTGCGGATGATCAGCCCCACCCCGACCGGGCCTCAAGCAATGACCCGCGCTCCAAAGCGCCGACTGCTGCTGGAGGTGGCCAGGTGGTGGCCGACCAGCCGCCCATGCCTCCGACAGGCGCCACTGACTCCGTCCTCCAGCCCTCCACCGCACCGACTGTTGCTGGTGATTCTTCTGCCCAGACGGAGCCACCTGCCGCATCAGGCGGTGCAGCCGACCCCAGCATCTAGCCGGAGCCTTCGGCCGTGCCAACCGGCATGGCCCCGCCGAAGCCTTCTGCCGCGCCAACCGGCACCGCCCAGCCGGAGTCTTATGCTGCGCCAACCGGCACCGCCCAGCCGGAGTCCTCTGCTACTCCTTAGGATTTTATCTATTTTCTGCTTGCTGCTCTGAACACTTTTGTTAAATTCGCACAATTCCACCCGTGGGGTGTATATCGAAACTTTGTTTGAATGCCGGCCAGAAGGCCTTTATCCATGTAAATATTCTATCACAACTTTATGCTTTGCTCTGCCGACTTCTATCTTTCCTTGCTTTTTACTCCTTGGTTTTTTCCTTTGCCGCCCTCCCTTGCCTATCCTCTTGCTAGCCAAGCAGCCGCTCTGCGAACTGCGGCTAGGTTGAGTACTTAGCCGTTCGGAGGAGGGCTAGTACCTAGCTATTCGGGGTGTTGGCAATGAAAGTAGGAGCCGGCCGGCCGGCTGCTTGGCAGCCAGACGAAAAAGGTGAGATGACGGCCTTCGCTATATGCATTTTGTCCTTAGTCGTTTTTTGTGTGGGCACCGGTTTGGGATCCCAGCCCGCCGTACAGTCGCTCTGCGAGCTGCGGCTTCTGGCAAAGGAAGTGTTTGGCGCCAACACACTACCTGTCCGGCTACAGGAGGTGGCATATAGCAGAAGGCGACGAGCCTCCGGGCCGACTGGTCGAACCCGGTGCCAGGCGGAAAAAACTATACATACTCATGGCATAATTCTTATCATATAGATAAAGGAGGGTAGTCCCTGAGTTCGCCTCGGGGGACCCGAAGTCTTTGTACATAATACAGAAGGTAGCATGGTACATACTGCTTTCAACTGTAAAATCTCCGGAGGAGGTTTGCATTCCATGGCCTCTCCGTCTCCTTGTCTGAATCATCTCTCTTGCGTGCTCTGGGCTTCTGAGCATCGATCAGATAGTAGGAATCATTGCCCAGCACCTTGCTGATGATAAAGGGGCCTTCCCAAGGCGCCGAGAGCTTGTGCTAGCCGGCTGTTCGCTGGATCAACCGGAGCACAAGGTCTCCCTCTTGTAAGGATCTTGGCTTCACCTTGCGGTTGTAGTATCAGCACAGACTCTGCTGGTAGATGGCGGACCGGCTGAGCGCCAACAGCCGGCCTTCTTCCAGCAGCTCGACGTCGTCTTCTCGTGCCTCCTTGGCGTCTGCCTCGGTGTACATGGTGACTCGCGGGGAGTCGAACTCTATGTCCGTCGGGATGATGGCTTCAACACCGTAGGCGAGGAAGAAAGGTGTGAAGCCGGTCAACTTGTTCAGAGTTGTGCGCAGGCTCCAGAGGACGGCCGGCAGCTCGTCGAGCCAGTAGCCGGCCGAACGCTCAAGAGGCTCGACCATTCAGGGCTTGATGCCGGACAAAATGAGGCTGTTTGCTCGCTCAACCTGGCCGTTTGACTGTGGGTGGGCAACAAACGCTAAGTCCAGTCGGATGCCCTGTGTTGCGCAGAAACGAGCGAAAGCTCCTTTGGAAAGTTTGTGCCATTCTCGGTGATGGTGATGTGTGGTATGCCGTACCGAGTGGTGATGTCGGCGATGAAGGTCACGGCAGTCGACCCATTCAGTTTTTTGATTGGCCTGGCCTCTATCCACTTGGTGAACTTGTCCACCGCAACAAGCAGATGACTCAGGCCGCCGCTGGCTGTCTTGAATGGTCCCACCATATCCAAACCCCAAACAGCAAATGGCCAAGCAATCGGGATAGTCTTGAGTGCAGAAGCTGGCAAATGCGGTTTGGAGCGGAATCTTTGGCACCCTTGGCATTTCTGGACCAACTCTTTGGCCTCTTCAAGAGCAGTCGGCCAGAAAAAACCATGGCGAAAGGCTTTGGCAACAAGGGCTCTTGAGGCCGCGTGGTGGCCACATTCACCCTGGTGAATGTCTCTGAGGATTGCTTGGCCCTGGTCCGGCTCCACACAGCGCTGGTACACACCAGTGACACTACGCCGAACCAGCTCTCTGTTGACTATGGTGTATGCTGCTGCTCGTCGTTGCACCTGCCTTGCTGAGATCTCATCAGTCGGCAATTCTTTGTTCACCAGAAATTTGAGGATTGACTGAGCCCGGGATGGTGCTACTATTTCTTCTACTGCCACAACCGCAACTTGTATGAGGGTGCTTGGGCCGAGAGGTGGCGGGTTGGCAATTGCTTCCGCCTGCTGAGTTGACGGAGTCCCCGGGTCGACTGCTGAAGTCCCCGGGCCGGGCTCTGGAGTCCTCGTGTCGGGTGCTACTGCAGCAGTCCCCGGGCCAACTACCGAAGTCCCTTGCCGGCTTCTAGGACCCTCAAGTCGGATCCGACTGCTTTTGGAGGGGCCAGCACAAAGATGGAATCTGATTCTAGGGGCGGCTTGACGGACGGCTTGAGAAGGCAGCGTAGGGCGATGCCGGCTGGTATTGCTTGTTGGGTGGAGCCAATACATGCCAAGGCATCTGCTTGTTCATTGTCATTTCTTGGCACGTGGAGAAACTCGCACCCGTCAAAGTATCCACTGAGTTGCTGCACGAGGAAGCGGTAGCTTGCCATATTTGCATCCTTGGCGTCCCAGTCGCCTGACGACTGCTAGACCACCAAGTCGGAGTCACCATAGCACAAGATCCGGCGAATGCCGAGTTCCTTGGAAAGCCGGAGTCCGTGTATGAGTGCCTCATATTCTGCTACGTTGTTGGAAGCAGCAAAATGGACTTGCAACACATATTTGAGCTTGTCGCCTTTGGGAGAAGTGAGGACGATGCCGGCTCCCAGATCGGTGCGCATCTTTGATCCATCAAAATGCATCTTCCAATGGGTGGAGTCTGGTGCTGGCGGTAGGTACTAGGTCTCGGCCCAGTCGACGAGGAAGTTGTCCAACACTTGCGACTTGATGGCGGTGCGAGGCTGGTAGTAGATGGTGTAAGGTGCCAGATCGATGGCCCACTTGGCCACTCGGCCAGAAGCATCCCAGCTTCCCAGGATCTCAGCAAGCGGAGCCGTGCAGACGATGGTTATTGAGTGCTCTTGAAAGTAGGGCTTCAGCTTCTTGGCGTCACAGTGCACGCCATAGCACATCTTCTGATAATGCGGGTAGTTTTGCTTGGAGGCGGACAGTACTTCACTTAAGTAATATACCGGTCTCTGGACCGGCAATGCTCTTCCTTCCTCCTTGCGCTCTACCACAATGACTGTGCTGACGACCCGACTGGTGGCAGTAATGTAGAGGAGCATGGGCTCCTTCTCAGTCGGAGCTGCCAGGACAGGCGGGGTTGCCAACATCTTCTTGAGCTGGGAAAAGGCTTCGTCCGCCTTGTCATTCCACTCGAAAAAAGTGGTCTTCTTCATAAGTTGGTACAGAAGGAGAGCCTTCTCGCCCAGCCGACTAATGAAATGACTAATTGATGCCAGGCAGCCGGTGAATTTCTGCATGTCCAGCAGTCGGGTGGGCACCTCCATCTTCTCAATGGCCTTGATCTTCACCGGGTTGCACTCTATGCCGCGCTCTGAGACCAGAAAGCCAAGGAGTTGGTCGGCTGGTACTCCAAAGACACATTTCTCCGGGTTGAGCTTGATCTGGAATCGGCGCAAATTCTCAAAAGTCTCCTTGAGGTCCTCTAGCAGCGTGCCATGCTTCTCCGTCTTCACCACCACATCATCCACATATACATGGGTATTTCTGCCGAGTTACTTGAGGAGACACTTCTACATGCAACGCTGAAATGTGGCGCCGGCGTTTCTCAAGCCGAACGTCATGGTCAGGTAGCAGAAGGCTCCAAACGGTGTGATGAAGGCGGTCTTCAGCCTGTCGGCCGGGTTCAACTTTATTTGGTGATACCCGGAGTATGCCTCCAAAAAACTCAACAGCTCGCATCCGGCTGTGGAGTCTATCACTTGACCAATCCTTGGCAGAGCAAAGGGATCTTTGGGGCAGGCTTTGTTGAGGCTGGTGTAGTCAATGCACATGCGCCACTGCTTGTTTTTCTTCAACACTAGGACTGGGTTGGCCAGCCACTCTGGAAAGAATATTTCCATGATGAATCCGGCTGCTAGAAGCCGGGCTATCTCTTCTCTAACAACTCTTCTCTTCTCTTCCGACAGGCAGCGCAAGGGCTGCCTGACTGGCTTGACGTCAGGTCGGACATGTAGTTTGTGCTCGGCGAAATCCGTCGGAACACCCGACATGTCTTTGGGAGACCATGCGAAGATGTCCCGATTCTCATGGAGGAAATTGACGAGCTCGCTTTCCTATTTGCTGTCAAGGCCTGTGCCTACGACAGCGTGCCTCTCCGGATGCTCCGGGTCCAGGGGTATCTTCTTTGTTTCCTTGGATGGCTTGAACGAGCCCTCAACCTCCGACTCCTGGGGGATGGGTGACATTTCTGGCTTCTTGCCTGCCAACGCCACCACCCGGTTAAGGAGCCGCTTCTCGGCTACGATCACAAGGGACTCGGCCAGCCGGCTGCTATCTGTGGCGCAAGCGACCAACTTCTTGTAGTCTCCGGCTACTGTCAGGATCCCCTTGGTAGTAGGCATCTTCATCTTGAGGTAGGCGTAGTGGGGGACTGCCATGAACTTGGCCAGAGCTGGCCGGCCAAGCAGTGCATGATAGGGGCTTTCAAGGTCCACCACTTCAAACCAAACTGGATCACGGCGGAAATGATTCTTGTCTTCAAAGAGGACATCAATCTGGGTCTTGCCGATTGGTGAGCAGGAAAGGCCAGGGACTATGCCATGGAATACAGTCCGACTGGGGATGAGCTGCTTCTGCTTGATTCCCAACTTCTCTGTCGTGTCACGGTACAGGATATTGATGCTGCTGCCGCCATCTATCAAGATTCTAGAGAAACGTGATGCCCGCCTCTCCGTTGCAAGGGCAGCTTCCAGGACCAGGGCATATGAACCAGGGGAAGGCATTACTTCCGGGTGGTCGGCCCTGCTCCAGCTGATAGGCTTCTCGGACCAATGCATGAACTCGGGAGTGTTGGAGGCCACTGCTTGCACTTCTTGTTGTTGTTGTCGTCTACTGTGTTTGTCGTCGGCCACGCTGGTGAACACAACATAGGCTCCGTGTTCCTCTGGGTACTCGTCTTGTATGGCACCGACTGGTCGGGCCGCCGGTTGCTGGGGCTGAGGAGGCGGCGGTCTGGCAGGCGGAGGAGGCAGGAGTCCATCTCCTTGGGCGATTCTGGTGAGCCAGTGACACTTCCGAGTGGTGTGGTTGGATGGCTTCGCACCACTATGTAACTTGCAGGGTGCATCTAAAGTTTGCTTGTAAGAGAAGGCAGGCAACCAATTGGACTTGCCGCCCTTCTGCCGCTTGGGTGCCGGCTGCCCTTCTTGCTGCTGATCCTCGACCGTAGCCACCTGCCAGCTAGTGGAAGCCGTCTGGGTGGCCTTCTGCTTGCTGTCGCCTGGCTGCTGTCGCTGATTGGTGTCTCCAGCCGGAGTCCGAGGGGCCTGAGGTGCCACCTTGCCGGATGCATCAACCAAAATTTCCGCCTTCATGGAGGAGTCGGCCGTGGCATGCTTGTTGGCGATGACCAGTAGTTCGTCGAGTGTCTCGGGCTCGTCGCAGAGGAGCCGATGCTTGAGGAGGGTGCCCTCTCGGCACCCGGCGGTGAAGTACTCGATTGCATGCACCTCGTGCACGCCTTCGCAGGAATTGTGCAGCTCGGTCTAGCGCATGAGGTAGTCGCGAGTCGACTCTATGGGCCCTTGGAAGCACAAGGAGAGCTATCTGGGCTTGGGAGCCCGCTTGTAGGTGCTGGTGAAGTTGCGGATGAAAGCCTCGGTGAAATCAACCCAGCTATTGATGCTGCGGGGCTTCAGGCTGTTGAGCCATGTTCGGGCAGTGCCCTGAAGCATGAGCGAGACGTACTTCACGGCAACACGCTTGTTGCCATTTGCTATGCTGACGGCTATCGAGTAGTCGACCAGCCAGTCCTCCGGCTTCACGGAGCCGGTGTACTTGGGCGTGTCTCGAGGGAGGGTGAACCCTCTGGGAAAGGGCTCATCCCGAATTCGTGGGCCGAAACAAGGCGGGCCCAGTGGATCTTCTTCTTCCAACGCTAGGGATCGGTTGAGGCGGTCGATACGGTGGCGGGCGTCGTTCTCTATGACTCCCTCTCGGCAGCCAAGGCGATCGCCGAGTGTCTGGTGCGTGACAGGCGGCGGAGTGGGATATCTTGCTCCGCGAGGCGGAGGAGGCGGAGGATCGCCTCGGCGCTCCACCGCTCGGGGGCGGCCGTCTGCGTCACGCTCAATGGAAAGGCGAGTCTGGCTCCGGCTGGCCACCGGCTCGTTGCCTCGGTTTCCACGTACGCCGCCAGTCGGTGTCCGGGAGGTCGCGCCGTGCTCTTGGCGATGGGGCGGCTCTTCATTCCGCAGGCGGGCTCTTCAGCGCGGCAGCCGGCTTCGTGCAACGCGGCGACCGCGTCTAGGAGCTGCTGGACTTGCTCCGTCATGTGGCGACGCTCGTCGCCCTCATATTTATCCAGCTCGTCCGTCACCGCCTGGGCGGCCCGGACGTTCTCTGCAGGCGTGGTGTAGACGGGACGTTCTGCCCCGAACATGCTGGCGATGGTCCCGCCACGCTGCCGGACAGGGCCGATGCGGCTAGGCCCCCCAAGAGTCGGCGTGCCACCGACGGCCCGGTCCATCTTGCGCCGATAGGCGTTCGAAAGGCGTCGCATGCTGGCAAGCCGACCAGTGCTCTTGAGAAGCTGGACGCGGCGTGCCTCCAGCGTCTCAGCATCTGCGTCTTCTGGGATGGGCGCCGTCAAGTCTTGCAGCGCTGCATCGAGTGGGTCACGAGCTTCTTCATTCGAGCGCTCGCTACTGTTAATGACGAGCACCTCCGTGACAGTGCTCCCGCTGCTATGCTCGTGAGGAGGCGGCTCATCGTAGATCACCACGTCGGAGGGGAACGCATCAAGCGACGCCGTGTCGGAGTCGACGATCATCGGGTCGGTGGAGCCAACAGACTCCAGGTCCACAGTAGGCTCGCTGGTGACGTGAAGCTGGTCGAGGAGGCTGACGAGGCAGCTCTCGGGGCAGCCGGTGCCTGCGTCGGAGGCCGGCTCGTCGGAGAGGTGAATCTCACCAACGAGGTCGGCGAGGCAGCTCGCCGTGCAGGCGATCTCCGCGCCATGTAGGGCGTCGAGGCTGACGCCGTCGGGCGTGCTGGGCTGGCTTTGCTCGCCAGGAAGGAACAAGGTTCCCGTCCAGAGCAGGTCTCCGGGAGACGGTGCACCTTACCCCACGGCGGGCGCCAAATGTCGGGGGCTGGATGCGAAATATGCCAAACGATGGCTTATCATGGTGGGAGCGAGTAGAACGTCGCCGGTGCCTAGAAGCGGGATAAGGCGTAGACACGTACGCCGGCGAACTTTACCCAGGTTGGGGGCTCTCCGTGGAGATAATACCCCTACTCCTGCTCTGCGGGTCTCTGCATGATCACTAAGGCACTAGTGATACGAAGTGCTCCTTGAGCTGTGTCTAGAGGTAGAAGAAGGCAAGGCTAGCTCTTCCCTGCCCTAGGTAACTGGCTAGTTCTATCAGAGTTGGAACCCTTTGCATGGGTGGCCTGGGGGGCTTATATAGGCCCGCCCCCTAGGGGTACAATGGTAATTGGGCCGGCTGCTGGGGCCCGTCTGTCAGCATCTCCAACCTCCGGCTTCTCCATCGACTACTAGGGCCCGCCGCCTAGTGGGCCCTGCCGGCTGGTTGATGGCTGCTTACTGTGACCGTGCTGTCTATGACGAGGACTTGGTCATCTTATCGTGGCTACAGTCCCGCCTGCTGGCGGGAGGTTACTGTAGCCACACGTGGTCTCATCAGGTTAATGGCGCACTTGCCTCGGGGCAAGGGACGGCCGCCTGCTGGAGGCCGACCCTTCCCAAGTCCGACTGATTGGGCGTCTGCCGTCTTTGGGGGTGCCACTGCCTGGTAGGGCCTGCGACTGGCAGGCCGTACTGACAGGCCGTCGTGGGGAACAGGGTTCCACCTGCTTGGAGCGACGTCAAGGGAGACATGGCATGTGGAGATCTCCGCCTGTACGGAGCACTGTAGCCATGTCTGTCCCGTACGTGGGGGCGACGTACTTCACTGTAACCATGCTCTAGCTTGTACTCTTGATGGGGGCTCGGTTGCACCGAGGTCGTGAGGCGGCCGCCTGCCTGACGCCGCCCTCTCTGGAGGCCGGCCGGCTGGAGCCGGCCGCTCGTAGTGTCGTAGGCTTGGGTTGGCCGCCCTCTGGTAGCCGGCCGTTGAGCCAGCCGGCCCCCAGAGGGCGTAGCTTCAGCTTGAGGTCCAGCTAGACGGAGCTGGTCCAAAGTCTTGATAAATTCAGGGACTCAGGTGAGCCTACCCATGGCCTATTACTCCGACAACTAGTCTACCAAATAGCCCACGGATTAGCGAAAGTGTTAGTCTAATTTGAAGCACAAATGCATCTTCATGAAAAGTAAATTCCGAAAAATAGTAAAACAATTTTAAAAAATCATAAATTTATTTATGGGTGAACGTCAACAAGTTTTCTAACATTCTACAAATTTCGTCATGAAAAGACATCTGTAGAGGTGTGTACGCCAAAAACACAAAAATGAGCGCTCCAAGATGCGTCTTTTTGAGCCTCGGGTTTTGTTTTGTTTTGTACATGCCACCATGGATGTTATTTCAAGGTCGAAATTGGCATGACGTTAGAACATTTGCTGATTTTCATCCTCAAAATTTTCCAGTTTTATAATTTTGTTTACTATTTTTTTTACATTTACTGTTTATATAGATGTATTTGAGCTCGGGAGCAGATAATCCATGTCCACGGATTAGTAGTTACTCCCACCGCCGCATGTGTTAATTAAATCATGAAAATAATTTTTATTTTATTTTATAGAAACGGAGGATGTACCCTCGGCCACTGCATCTGGACGATGCATACAACCATATTATTAATTATTCACAAAGACCATACAAGATGATACATCAATAAGCCTGAAGCCACCATCTTGGCAACACCGCTGCTACTCCTATGCCCTTGACGAAGGCGTGCCGAATGTCCGGGCCTAATACCAAACAGACATCGCACTAAAGCCTAACATCTAAAGCCGGGTGTCCCCTCCAAGCCACTATCTGGATTGGGTCCCACACCGGTCAGGCACACTCCAATGAGCACCGCACGCTGCAAAGGTTGTCACCTCCATCATCCCTCGGTCCATCCTCAGAGCAAAACTTTTGCATCGACCTTGTTAGTCCTCTCTGTCATCAACGCCACCATGACGTCAGACAGCTTCTTCCTCCTGCGCGAGTCCATCCCCAAACACGCCCATCGCCGAACCTCCGCGGCGCCATGCCGCCAGGATCCGCCATCGGCCTCGCGGTAGATGTAACACCGCCCCTCTTCTTGTCCCCTCCAGCCAGCGCGTGCTCCAAAACGATGCCCCCGGGAGGGACAACGGCATCGAAGGTGCCATCATCGTCCAATCCGGTAGACCCAGATCTAGGGTTTCCCCCTGAGCTCACACCGTCGCGGCTGCTGGAGCCACGCGGCGCCCATCACCCATAGCATCTCTCGCCCGACCATCTGAGCCTCCCAGGACGGCGCCTCCATGGAGGTTACGACGCGCAGGGCGCCGCCGCCGCCTAATCCAGACTGAATTTTGGACTTTCGTCCGGAAGGGAATTAGATGTGGATCGGAGGAACCTCGGTTTCGCCTTCAGGGAGGATAACGGCGTCGAGGGCCGCCGCCGATATCGGGCCGCACCAGCCGGCCAAAATTTTCTCCGATCCACAACCTATACCATCAAACCTCCGACTGTTCATGAATAGAAAATAGCCCACAGATTAGTTTTTCGTTTGAGAAAAGCCCACAGGTTGGTAGTTACTCCTATCGCTACACGTGTTAAATCATGAATAGAAAATAGCCCACAGATTAGTAGTTATTAAATCATGAATAAATTGCAGAGAAGTTCGGGTTCTTCCTATCATGTCTGTGTGTAGGAAAGCAAATGCGCACCACTTTGGAGAGAAAATTCTAGATTATGCGTGACAATGATGGCAGGGACTCTTGATACTCGAGTTGCAACGCACTTATATTAGTTATCTGCTTCAAGGGGGACTTGCTGTGGAAGCAAGGTTCGAATCTACACTTGTTGTGTTGCAATGGTTCTGACGAGTGTTAACCTGTGCTCTGCTCACCCATCTGCTGTTTCTTCCTGTATTTTACTAGCTCTATTCATCAGTATTAATCTACACTTGTTGGGTTGCAAATGTTCTGGCGAGTAGTATTGTATTTATCGCTCACCACCTGGCACATCTCAATATTAATTGCTGTCAAATCACCAGCAGCATCACCACATCATTATCACCTGCCCCAGCCCGTGCTCAGCACATCGCCGTTGCTTCCGTTGGTGGTCGACACAGTTGCATGCCAGTATATTTTACTCCCTTCATTTCAAAATATAGTGCGTTCGCGTTGCCCGAGGTTTAATTTTGACCATAAATTTAACCAACGAGACTGACTGCGGCGGTAGAAAAATTTATATAATTGAAAACTTCTTTTGAATACGAATTCACTGGTATAACTTTTGCTTCCGCCGGAGTCGGTCTCGTTGAAAAGTTGAAGCACAGGAATAGAGGAAACACTATATTTTGAAATGGAGGGAGTACGGTTCTTAGAGCAAGTATAATAGAGCTGAGTCAGCGGGTTATAAGAAATAAACTAGTATATTTCTGCTTAGTTGGAGGAAAGAGAAGAGGAGAGAGAAGGTAAGCGGGCTCTAGCGGGCTCTTCGTGAAGAGCCAGCTCTAGCACGTGCTCCTAGACACTTTGTGAGAATGAAAGGTGGGTCACATAATAAAAAAGTAGTACACTCTTTTAATCTATTATTGTACTACCTCCGTCTAGATGAATAAGTCATTCGCGTAGTTCTAGGTCATTGATTTGAGAAATTAAATATATGTTATATATCATGAAAAATATATCACTAGATTTTTACACGGTTGTAGTTTCTAAATATATATTTTTTATCACATATAATACATATTTAGATAGTTAAATCACCGACATAGAACTATGCGAATGACTTATTCACCGAAACGAAGGTAGTACATGTTGGCTATAAGATGGACTGTAAATGACATGGCACTGGCTTATAGCCAGCAGTTGGCTATACTATTAATCATGCTCTTAGGCTGGCCATAATGGAGGTAACATAAGTAGTATCATGCACTTGGGACTCGCAAACATGCTTATATGGCAGACAATTAAAGAAAAGAGAGATGGTTATAGTAACATAATAAATGTGACGGTACTATGTGTCATGCATGGCAATAAATGAGACCATCTATGGTACTAATCTATAATACTATGCACTATAAAGGTAATAATATAGACTAGTAACATATGCATGTTACTAGTCTAAGTTGCTTTCCACTATGACCAGCCTAAGAGGCCACTTTAGGGCTCCTTTGATTCAAAGGAATTCTATAGAATTTTTGAAGGATTGAAATCCTTTGGAATTTTTCCTACGTTTGTCCTTTGATTCATAGGATTGAATCTCATAGGAATTTTTTTCAATAGAATGTTTTGTATTATATTTCATAGGAAATTTAACATCCACTCCAACCTCTTTTTACAATTCTTTTATATTTCCCGTGAAATCAAACACTTTTTGCTAATCCTATAAGATTTAAGTGGGCATGACACTTCAATCCTACACTTTTCCTATTCCTATGTTTTCAAAATCCTGCGAATCAAAGAGGCCTTAGTGGTGATCTTCCAATTCTACTGCGGCCACTTTGTGGACGCCAAGCGTCTTTATATGCCCATCACTCCTCTCCACCCTCACCTCTCACCACTGCACACAAGTCCTTGGACTGAAGTGGTCACCTCCTCCTCGGCTCCACCATGCTTCCCAGGATCCAGAAAAGCATCTTCCACCTCGGAGAGGAGGTTGGTTATGGCCACCCCGGTGCTGATCACCATGGAGATAACATCGTTGCCATCCAGCAGCACCTCGGGGGACACACCCAAGGCCGCCGGCTGCGGCGAGGAGGGCGAGACCCCGCTGACGTCGTCGTCGGGCTGCAGATCCTCGTCCAGCACCACCCGCAACCGTGTCATGTCGTTCTCAAGCAGATGGTCAGCTCGCCGCCGGCCCGCCGCCGCCTTTCTGGCAGCTTCTCGGGGGCCTGCTTCCTGTGCCGGAGGGAGCTCAGTCCCGACAAAGACGTGTACATGTACAGGTACTACTGCAGCCTACGTGCAAGCTCGTGATCTGAAGTTTTCGATCGCTGAGGCCGAGGCAGCATCGATCGGAAGGCTTCGTGGTTGGCCGCTTGGCGCATGACTGATAGTTTGTTGTGCTTACAGGGGTGACCAGGGGTTCTGCAGCGAGGAGTGCCGGGGACAGCAGATCTTGTCGGACGAGGCGAGAGAGCACGAGGCCATGATCAGCAAGGAGCGTCGAGGTCTGGCTCACCGTCGTCACCACCACGGGCCACGCCCGGCGCCGCCGGGGGCGATCCGGGGCGTGCCGAGGAGATTACTGGCGGTAGCCTAGCCTGATTATGCATAATAATGCATGCACGAACATGACATCCATGAACAAATCGATCAAGAACCTATGATGCTGGAAAGTTAATTACAAGTAATCGAGGGGCAAATCAAGGAAACCAATATGCGTATTTGCATGTATGGCGAGGTGAGGGTGAGAAACTGAGAATCTTGAGATGGTATGAATATGGTAGAGAGACGTTGAAGCAGGGTGCATGTTTTTTCTTCAGGCTGGTTAGTTCAGATCTGTAGTCATGATGCAACAAATGTAATCTGCTCCTGGCCGCCTGTTAATATGTGCACATCCGGTTAATTCTAGATGGGAGAAAGTAAAAAAAAAAAAGAATAATTGGTACACGAAAATTTGGTGGGATGCTGCTGCAAAATACCGTATTTGTGATCAAAGTGTTAAACTCGTGGTGTGATCCTGAACACAAGTTAGTCGTACGTAAATCTCAGGGTGCTAGAATTTGATGCCAAGAGGAAGCAAGGGATAAAATGATGCTCTGGCATCTAGCAGCTTGATGGGGAGCACAAATGGCACCAGAATGGAATCTTCTCTGGAGCTAGAAAACGACTAACAAAATGAGAAGCAGCCATAAGACCGAAGATCTGCAGAGAGGGAGGAGCCTAAAGGACACGGACCGCTTCACTTAATTATTTATTTCGTGGGGGGTCGACAGAGATTTACTAGTTTTTTTTATATAAAGGGGTGGATTTTATTAGCTCAAGATGGAGCATCAAAAGGATACATAACACCATGAACACACACCCGGCCTCTGCATAATTAGGATGCACACAACCAATCCAACACACACGTGCAAAAACACACCGACAGTAGCAAAGTCATAAGACCAAAAGCTATGCGTAGGCGAGGAAAAAACCAGTGTGATCTGATCAGCAATCGACAAACTACAACTACGACCATAACCGAACCAATCATTGACACTACATGGATGACGAGGTTCTTCAACAACAACGCCTTCAGAAAGGGAGCTACAGTTCAACGCCGTTGTCACTGGATCCAACCATAAAGGCTAGAATCAAAGTTTTCACCACGAAGAAACAGCCTAATCATATCTGATCAATGACCCCAACAAGGTAACGACATAAAAAACATCATCATTGGCAGGTATAACCATTCGGGTCTGAACTAGGCTTTCGCCCAGGAGCTCAAGACCGGTGCTCGAAGCACCCCCATCAAAGTCACACATGTGTTGTCGCCACCGCTTTTCTGCAATCCCAGCAGCTATAATTGAATCGCCACCAGACCACAATCATCCCTCCGTGTCAAGTCGTTGTTCATAGTCTGTATCACATCACTGAAGTCATCCAATGGATCAAGAGATAAAACCTCCAAAGTTTTTTCGATGACCTCTCATTGTCGTGGATCCATAGAAAGTTGTCGCAGCTCATCGCCACAACCCCACATGTCCAGTGCAACGTCCACACGGGCCATCATTAGGGCGTCATATCATGGTGGAATCGACCTGACTCAAGCCCACCGCGGCACCAGCACCAGCCGGGACAGATCTCTTTAAAAAAAAAAAGGAAGCTGACCTCCCGGCCTCTGCATCAGATTTACTAGTTGGACATTCAAATTACAGAACTGCGTGCATTTAATTTTACAAATGTTAGACCGAGTATTAGACCAAAGGCAGAGATCCAAGCTTTATTAGAAAGCTAAGATAAAGGAGTTGCAGGCTTGTATAGTAGGACCATGTTTTACTTGAGAGTATTTTGCATGATCTCTTACCCTTTGTTTTCTAGGGTTGCATGGTCTCTTATCCTTTTGTGCACTCTCATTGGGGCAAGCAACTGGGCCAGGATCAAGTATCTTAGGCCAACTCCACCGCGCGACCCCAAACGAACGTCCGGATTGGCCCGAATTTGTCCCTTTGGGACGCCGATGGGTACGTCCGTGTCTGGCTGTGTCCGTTGGGTCGTGCGTGCGTCCATCGCATGGCCGCACCCCAAATCGTGTCCAGGGTGGACGGGAATAAAAATACTATAAAACTAGAATGAAATAACTAAAAAAGCAAATAAACGCATTTAAAAAAACATAAAACATATATAGGGGTCGGACACAAAACGGCCCAGTTTCAACGGCCACCTAAAAGGCCCAGTTTCATAATTAACATAATAAGAAAATTAAAAAAAAACTCCTCCCGCGCGCTCCTACCAGCCCCTCGGTGCCGTGGCCGTCGCCGTCTTCACTGGCCGCCGGTGTCGTCGTCGTCGCTGACGAGGTCGACTTACTCCGGCGGCGTCTAGAGGTGGGGCGGCGGTGCGTGGTAGACGGGGCCGGGCTGGACGGCCGGAGGTGCCTGCACCACCTCCTCCCGCGGCGACGCCTCCCGCTCCGGTGACCGCGGTGGAGTGGGGCACCAATTCACGCCCAGGTCGGCAGCCATCTCCGGCGCAGTGCAGGACCAGCCCCACCCCTGGCCCAGGAGCTGCTCGAACGCGGGCGGGTCCTCCTCCATCGGCTCCTCCGTGACGGCCGCCGTGACGGCCGCCATGACGGCAGCCAGCTGCAGCTCCGGGAAGGCGACGTCCCCGGCGGCAGAGAGGGCCATGGCCTCCTCCAGGCCGTCCCACTGCCGCTCGTCGTGCGTGTTCATGGAGTCGTCCATGACACGCTGCAGGAGACGGGCCTCCTCCTCCGCTGTCATGCGAGGAGGGGGAGGGGGCGACGGAGACGGGAAAGGCGACGGCGTGGGCGTCAGGCCGCGCACCCGCGTACGCCCGCGCGGCTCTACACGTGGCCTCCGCGGCCCCGACACGGTGCCGGCGAAGTAGGACGCGCGCCGCACATCGTTCTCGTCCTGGAGCCATGTGTCCCAGAGCGGGGAGTCGGGGGCATACCTGTGGTCGTAGTACAGGTCGTCGGGGAGGAGGCGGCGGCGGCGGTTGATCTCATCGCGCCGTGCACGGCCGGTCACCGGCACTGACGGGATAGGGACCCGGTCCGCGGAGAGGCGCCACCCGTTGGGGAGGTGGGCATCACTCCACGGGACCGGCGTCCTCGTCTCCCAGTACCTCCAGCACACGTCCGCGCAGATGTACTGCCGGTCGCGCTCGCCGGAGGGCCTAGGGGCAATGGTGAAGGGGGGCGGCGCGGGGGCTCAACGGGAGGAGTCCGGCGGTGACGCGGGGGCTCGACACGAGGAGCGCGGCGGTGACGCGGGCTCCTCCTTTTTCACGGATCCGCGGCGGCGGCCGGAGGAGGAGCTGGCCTCGCGGTCGTGCTTCCCCTTGCGGTTCCACAGACCCATGGCTGCGGCCGGCCGGCGAGCTCGAGGGCGGGGAGTGGCTAGGGTTTAGGCGTGTCGACTTTCGAGGGGGCAGAGAGGGGCCGGCGTGGGGATGAGGACGACGACCGGTCCACGGGTCCCATTTAAGAAGGACGCCGACCCGTCGCTGTGCGGATGACAGGTGGAAGCGCCCGTCCGTGCACATTTATGTTGGCGGGTGGGAGGTAGGTGGCCGCCTGCCACGCGGCCCCGACGCGGACGTTCAAAGCGTCCGTTCGCTGTCCGCCGCGACCCAAACCCGGCGCAAGTTTGCGCTCGAAATGGGTCGGCACGGACACAAAACGGACCAGATGGGTCCGGGCTGTTGCGCGCTGGGCCGTCCCATTTGTCCCTTTTATCCCAAACGAACGGGGCTGGACAAGATAAGGTCGCGCGGTGGAGTTGGCCTTACTACTACTTTCATGGGCCCCTCAGCCCCTCAGCGTTAACAAAAACAACTTCCATGACAGAAAAGAACACCGTATCTGTTATCTGCTTCCATAGTGCTGTATGGATAATATCCAGTAGTTTTCTAAATGAGTGAATAATATCTGGGTAGGTTCTTAATGATGTTTTAGTGCTTTCTTCTGCTGTTGGAGATAACACTGCACCGTAGATGCAGTGCGCCAGTGTCTAATTGAATCACATATTCAATCAGGAAACCCTTTTCTAGAGGAAAGGGAATGTTTCTGCCAATCATCTGGTAAAGCCACCATTTTCAGCATAAGAATGTTAAGCAAAGGATCACTCGTACGCTCGACAGTCTGTTAAACCAGTCTCCCATACCAGCACAGTTCTTTATCAGGGAGGCTTACTAAAGTACTACCTCTGGCTGGGCTTATTGGGCCGGAGGGCATCGTAGGCATGTCCATTTTTTAAGGCTGCTTGTTAAAGAAAACTGTTCATTTTTCTGGAATTCCCTATTTGCTGTGTTATGCGGCAAACTGCCAGCTCGTGGGGGACCTCATATGTGCCGCATTTTGCGGCAAATAGCAAGCGCACCACACAAGACGCGTGCGACTGGGCCGGCTGTGGGGACCCCGACTCATAGGTCGAGATCACCGAATGCACGTGTACAGTGATCCCAAAGATCAATGCTTACTGAACACGCGGAAACTGAATAACAAGAGTCTTACATCAATATATACTATCTTACACAAGTTATGACCATTATGGTCATATGTTACATTGATAAAGCCTTAAGGGCTGAACATCAAATGAAACACAAGCAGCGGAAATCTTCGTTGATAAGTAGAACCCATGCCATCTGCCTTAACCCTACAGGCATTCTGACTGGAAAGCATCCTAGTTCGCGTGTTCGTCACCAAAAAACTCTTCCTCGAACTCCTGTTCTTCCATGCCTGGTTAATTAAATAACTAGTGGCAAGCCAATGAGTACTTTGAATGTACTCCCAAGCAACCCATGATTTGGTTCAAATTAACAATGCAATTGTACAACAAGTAAGCTACCTAGCTTCACGCTAGTTGAGAAGTCCTATCAATTTGTGAGATATGCATCAATGGACATGGGTAACCTTGAGAACAGGTTACAGATATCAACATAAATAGAGTTTGGATCAATGCCATTTCATTCAACATGTCAAGACACCACCTTGACACAAATAGTTCTCTTCCACACACACATGCACCGAGATTGTAAAATTTCTGGACATAGTTTAAGTAGCACCTCCCAACTGTCCATGACCGTGGACACGACTATTCGAATAGTTTGACACTCTGCAGAGTTTGCGCACTTTACCCACAAGATCCGGGAAGCTTTCGTGTCATCTACGATCCCACAGTACCTCAAGTACTCGGGGGAAGCACCCAATCATTACCTTTCCCTAGACGACACTAACATAGGGTCCACTCGTTGATACACGGCCCTCATTGTTGGGGAACGTAGTAATTTCAAAAAAATTCCTACGCACACGCAAGATCATGGTGATGCATAGCAACGAGAGGGGAGAGTGTTGTCCACGTACCCTCGTAGACCAAAAGAGGAAGAATTAGCACAACGCGGTTAATGTAGTCGTACGTCTTCACGATCCGACCGATCAAGTACCGAACGCACGGCACCTCCGAGTTCAGCACACGTTCACCTCGATGACGTCCCTCGAACTCCGATCCTGCCGAGCTTTGAGGGAGAGTTCCGTCAGCACGACGACGTGGTGACGATGATGATGTTCTACCGACGCAGGGCCTCGCCTAAGCACTGCTACAATATTATCGAGGTGGACTATGGTGGAGGGGGGCACCGCACACGGCTAAGAGGTCTCAAGGATCAATTTGTTGTGTCTATGGGGTGCCCCCCTCCTCCATATATAAAGGGGGGAGGAGGAGAGGGCCGGCCAAGGGGAGCGGCGCGCCCAAGGGGGCCGATCCTACTCCAAGTAGGTCCCCCCCTTCCTATTCCAAGTAGGAGAAGGGGGAAAGAGGAGGTGGAGAGAAGGAAGGAGAAGGGGGGCCGCCGCCCCCTTCCCTTTCCCAATTCGGATTGGGGCAAGGGGGGCTGCGCGCCACCTCCTGTCCTCCCTCTCTCCTT
>NC_041389.1:404248184-404256725 GCF_002162155.2 Triticum dicoccoides | reverse complement strand
GGTAACCCCGGTACTCCGATATATATCCGATAACCCCCAGAACTATTCCGGTGTCCGAATATAGCCGTCCAATATATCAATCTTCATCTCTCCACCATTTAGAGACTTCTCGTCATGTCCATGATCACATCCGGGACTCCGAACTACCTTTGGTACATCAAAACACACAAACTCATAATATAACTGTCATCTAACTTTAAGCGTGCGGACTCTACAGGTTCGAGAACTATGTAGACATGACCGAGACACGTCTCCGGTCAATAACCAATAGTGGAACCTGGATGCTCATATTGGCTCCCACATATTCTACGAAGATCTTTATCGGTCAAACCGCATAACAATATACGTTGTTCCCTTTGTCATCGGTATGTTACCCCGAGATTCGATCGTCGGTATCTCAATACCTAGTTGAATCTCGTTACCGACAAGTCTCTTTACTCGTTACGTAATGCATCATTCCGTAACTAACTCATTAGCTACATTGCTTGCAAGGCTTATAGTGATGTGCATTACCGAGAGGGCCCAGAGATACCTCTCCGATAATCGGAGTGACAAATCCTAATCTCGAAATATGTCAACTCAACAAGTACCTTCGGAGACACCTGTAGAGCACCTTTATAATCACCCAGTTACGTTGTGACATTTGGTAGAACCCAAAGTATTCCTCCAGTAAACGGGAGTTACATAATCTCATAGTCATAGGAACATGTATACGTCATGAAGAAAGCAATAGCAACATACTAAATGATCAAGTGCTAAGCTAACGGAATGGGTCAAGTCAATCACATCATTCTCCTAATGATGTGATCCCGTTAATCAAATGACAACACATGTTTATGGTTAGGAAACTTAACCGTCTTTGATTTACGAGCTAGTCAAGTAGAGGCATACTAGTGACATCTGTTTGTCTATGTATTCACACATGTATTATGTTTCCGGGTAATACAATTCTAGCATGAATAATAAACATTTATCATGATATGAGGAAATAAATAATAACTTTATTATTGCCTCTAGGGCATATTTCCTTCAGTCTCCCACTTGCACTAGAGTCAATATTCTAGATTACACAGTAATGATTCTAACACCCATGGAGCCTTGGTGCTGATCATGTTTTACTCGTGGAAGAGGCTTAGTCAACGGGTCTGCAACATTCAGATCCGTATGTATCTTGCAAATCTCTATGTCTCCCACCTGGACTTGGTCCCGGATGGAATTGAAGTGTCTCTTGATGTGCTTGGTTCTCTTGTGAAATCTGGATTCCTTTGCCAAGGCAATTGCACCAGTATTGTCACAAAAGATTTTCATTGGACCCGATGCACTAGGTATGACACCTAGATCGGATATGAACTCCTTCATCCAGACTCCTTCATTTTCTACTTCCGGAGCAGCTATGTACTCCGCTTCACATGTAGATCCCGCCACGACGCTTTGTTTAGAACCGCACCAACTCACAGCTCCACCGTTTAATATAAACACGTATCCGGTTTGCGATTTAGAATCGTCCGGATCAGTGTCAAAGCTTGCATCGACGTAACCATTTACGACTAGCTCTTTGTCACCTCCATAAATGAGAAACATATCCTTAGTCCTTTTCAGGTATTTCAGGATGTTCTTGACCGTTGTCCAGTGATCCACTCCTGGATTACTTTGATACCTCCCTGCTAAACTAATAGCAAGACACACATCAGGTCTGGTACACAACATTGCATACATGATAGAGCCTATGGCTGAAGCATAGGGAACTTGTTTCATTTTCTCTCTATCTTCTGCAGTGGTCGGGCATTGAGTCTGACTCAATTTCACACCTTGTATTATAGGCAAGAACCCTTTCTTTGCTTGATCCATTTTGAACTTTTTCAAAACTTTATCAAGGTATGTAGTTTGTGAAAGTCCAATTAAGAGTCTTGATCTATCTCTATAGATCTTGATGCCCAATATATAAGCAGCTTCACCAAGGTCTTTCATTAATTTTTTTTATTCAAGTATCCTTTTATGCTATCCAGAAATTCTATATCATTTCCAATCAATAATATGTCATCCACATATAATATTAGAAACACTACAGAGCTCCCACTCACTTTCTTGTAAATACAGGCTTCTCCAAAAGTCTGTATAAAACCATATGCTTTGATCACACTATCAAAGCATTTATTCCAACTCCGAGAGGCTTGCACCAGTCCATAAATGGATCGATGGAGCTTGCACACCTTGTTAGCACCCTTTGGATCTACAAAACCTTCTGGTTGCATCATATACAACTCTTCTTCCAGAAATCCATTCAGGAATGCAGTTTTGACATCCATTTGCCAAATTTCATAATCATAAAATGCGGCAATTGCTAACATGATTCGGACAGACTTAAGCATCGCTACAGGTGAGAGAAAGTCTCATCATAGTCAACCCCTTGAACTTGTCGAAAACCTTTCGCAACAAGTCGAGCTTTGTATACAGTAACATTACCATCAGTGTCAGTCTTCTTCTTGAAGATCCATTTATTCTCGATGGCTTGCTGATCATCGGGCAAGTCAACCAAAGTCCATACTTTGTTCTTTGATATGTCTCCAAGGTATCTATAATTTTTTTATTGTTCCATGCTATTATATTACCCCTTTTGGATATTTATGGGCTTTATTTTTCATATTTATATCATTTTTGGGACTAACCTACTAACCGGAGGCCCAGCCCGTATTGCTGTTTTTTGCCTATTTTAGTATTTCCAAGAAAAGGAATATCAAATGGAGTCCAAACGGAATAAAACCTTCGGGAGCGTGATTTTTGGAACAAACGTGATCCAGAGGACTTGGAGTGCAAGCCAAGAAGAAGCCGAGGCGGCCACAAGAGTGGAGGGCGCGCCCACCCCTACAGGGCACGCCCCCTGTCTTGTGGGCCCCTCGGGCGGCCACCGACCTACTTCTTCCTCGTATATATACCCACGTACCACGAAAACATCCAGGGAGCCAATGAAAAACAATTTCCACCGCCGTAACCTTTTGTATCCGCGAGATCCCATCTTGGAGACTTCGCCGGCGCTCCGCAGGAGGGGGAATCGACCACAGAGGGCTTCTACATCAACACCATAGCCCCTCCGATGAGTTGTGAGTAGTTTACCACAGACCTTCGGGTCCATAGTTATTAGCTAGATGGATTCTTCTCTCTTTTTGGATCTGAATACCATGTTCCCCCCCTCTCTTGTGGAGATCTATTTGATGTAACTCTTTTTTGCGGTGTGTTTGTCGAGATCCAATGAATTGTGGGTTTATGATCAAGTTTATCTATGAGAAATATTTGAATCTCCTCTGAATTCTTTTATGTATGATTGAGTTATCTTTGCAAGTCTCTTCGAATTATCAGTTTGGTTTGGCCTACTAGATTGATCTTTCTTGCCATGGGAGAAGTGCTTTGCTTTGGGTTCAATCTTGCGGTGTCCTTACCCAGTGACAGCAGGGGTTGCAAGGCACGTATTGTATTGTTGCCATCGAGGATAAAAAGATGGGGTTTATATCATATTGCATGAGTTTATCCCTCTACATCATGTCATCTTTCTTAATGTGTTACTCTGTTCTTATGAACTTAATACTCTAGATGCATGCTGGATAGCGGTCGATGTGTGGAGTAATAGTAGTAGATGCAGGCAGGAGTCGATCTACTTGTCACGGACGTGATGCCTATGTACATGATCATGCCTAGATAATCTCATAATTATTCGCTTTTCTATCAATTGCTCGACAGTAATTTGTTCACCCACCGTAATACTTATGCTATCTTGAGAGAAGCCACTAGTGAAACCTATGGCCCCGGGGTCTATCTTTTATCATATAACCTTTGAGTCTACTTTTATTTGCATCTTTACTTTTCCAATCTATATTATAAAATACCCAAAATATATTTATCTTATCATACTATCTCTATCAGATCTTACTTTCGCAAGTGGCCGTGAAGGGATTGACAACCCCTTTATTGTGTTGGTTGCGAGTTCTTTGTTTGTTTGTGTAGGTGCGTGGGACTTTTGAGGAGCCTCCTACTGGATTGATACCTTGGTTCTTAAAAACTGAGGGAAATACTTACGCTTCTATTGCTGCATCACCCTTTCCTCTTCAAGGAAAACCGACGCAAGCTCAAGACGTAGCATTCTCATACATGGATCCCATCTTAGATTTCATGGCCTCAAGCCATTTTGCAGAATCTGGGCTCATCATCGCTTCCTCATTGTTCCTTAGTTCGCCATGGTTAAGTAACATGACCTCCAGAATAGGATTACCGTACCACTCTGGTGCGGATCTTATTCTGGTTGACCTACGAGGTTCGGTAGTAACTTGATCTGAAGTTTCATGATCAATATCATTGGCTTCCTCACTAATTGGTGTAGTCGTCACAGGAACCGGTTTCTGTGATGAACTATTTTCCAATAAGGGAGCAGCTACAGTTACCTCATCAAGTTCTACTTTCCTCCCACTCACTTCTTTCGAGAGAAACTCCTTCTCTAGAAAGGATCCATTCTTGGCAACAAATGTCTTGCCTTCGGATCTGTGATAGAAGGTGTACCCAACAGTTTCCTTTGGGTATCCTATGAAGACACATTCCTACAATTTGGGTTCAAGCTTATTAGGTTGAAGCTTTTTCACATAATCATCGCATCCCTAAACTTTAAGAAACGACAACTTTGGTTTCTTGCCAAACCACAGTTCATAAGGCGTCGTCTCAACGAATTTTGATGGTGCCCTATTTAACGTGAATGCAGCCATCTCTAAAGCATAACCCAAAAATGATAGCGGTAAATCAGTAAGAGACATCGTAGATGCACCATATCTAGTAAAGTACGATTACGACGTTCGAACATACCATTACGCTGTGGTGTTCCGGGTGACGTGAGTTGCGAAACTATTCCGCATTGTTTCAAATGTAGACCAAACTTGTAACTCAAATATTCTCCTCCACGATCAGATCGTAGAAACTTTATTTTCTTGTTACGATGATTTTCAACTTCACTCTGAAATTCTTTGAACTTTTCAAATGTTTCAGACTTATGTTTCATTAAGTAGATATACCCATATCTGCTCAAATCATCTGTGAAGGTGAGAAAATAACGATACCCGCCGCGAGCCTCAACATTCATTGGACCACATACATCAGTATGTATGACCTCCAACAAATCAGTTGCTCGCTCCATAGTTCCGGAAAACGGCGTTTTAGTCATCTTGCCCATGAGGCATGGTTCGCAAGTACCAAGTGATTCATAATCAAGTGATTCGAAAAGTCCATCAGTATGGAGTTTCTTCATGCACTTTACACCAATATGACCTAAACGGCAGTGCCACAAATAAGTTGCACTATCATTATCAACTCTGCATCTTTTGGCTTCAACATTATGAATATGTGTATCACTACTACCGAGATTCATCAAAAATAGACCACTCTTTAAGGGTGCATGACCATAAAAGATATTACTCATATAAATAGAACAACCATTATTCTCATATTTAAATGAATAACCGTCTCGCATCAAACAAGATCCAGATATAATGTTCATGCTCAACGCTGGCACCAAATAACAATTATTTAGGTCTAAAACTAATCCCGAAGGTAGATGTAGAGGTAGCGTGCCGACGGCGATCACATCAACTTTGGAACCATTCCCCACGCGCATCGTCACCTCGTCCTTAGCCAGTGTCCGCTTAATCCGTAGTCCCTGTTTCGAGTTGCAAATATTAGCAACAGAACCAGTATCAAATACCCAGGTGGTACTGCGAGCTCTGGTAAGGTACACATCAATAACATGTATATCACATATACCTTTGTCCACCTTGCCATCCTTCTTATCCGCCAAATACTTGGGCAGTTCCGCTTCTAGTGTCTAGTCTTCTTGCAGTAGAAGCACTCAGTCTCAAGCTTAGGTCCAGACTTGGGTTTCTTCTCTTGAGCAGCAAGTTGTTTGCCGTTCTTCTTAAAGTTCCCCTTCTTCTTCCCTTTGCCCTTTTTCTTGAAATTGGTGGTCTTATTGACCATCAACACTTGATGCTCCTTCTTGATTTCTACCTCCGCAACCCTTAGCATTGCGAAGAGCTCGGGAATTATCTTGTTCATCCCTTGCATATTATAGTTCATCACGAAGCTCTTGTAGCTTGGTGGTCGTGATTGAAGAATTCTGTCAATGACACTATCATCTGGAAGATTAACTCCCAGTTGAATCAAGTGATTGCAATACCCAGACATTTTGAGTATATGTTCACTCACAGAACCATTCTCCTCCATCTTGCAGCTATAGAACTTATTGGAGACTTCATATCTCTCAATCCGGGCATTTGCTTGAAATATTAACTTCAACTCCTGGAACATCTCATATGCTCCATGACGTTCAAAACATCGTTGAAGTCCCGGTTCTAAGCTGTAAAGCATGGCACATTGAACTATCGAGTAGTCGTCAGCTTTGCTCTGCCAGACGTTCTTAACGTCGTCAGTTGCATCTGCAGCAGGCCTGGCACCCAGTGGTGCTTCCAGGACGTAATTCTTCTGTGCAGCAATGAGGATAATCCTCAAGTTACGGACCCAGTCCGTGTAATTGCTACCATCATATTTCAACTTTGCTTTCTCAAGGAACGTATTAAAATTTAACGGAACAACAGCACGGGCCATCTATCTACAACAAACATAGACAAGCAAAATACTATCAGGTACTAAGTTCATGATAAATTTAAGTTCAATTAATCATATACTTAAAAACTCCCACTTAGATAGACATCCCTCTAATCATCTAAGTGATCACGTGATCCAAATCAACTAAACCATAACCGATCATCATGTGAAATGGAGTAGTTTTCAATGGTGAAAATCATTATGTTGATCATATCTACTATATGATTCACGCTCGACCTTTCGGTCTCAGTGTTCCGAGGCAATATCTGCATATGCTAGGCTCGTCAAGTTTAACCTGAGTATTCTGCGTGTGCAAAACTTGCTTGCACCCGTTGTAGATGGACGTAGAGCTTATCACACCCGATCATCACGTGGTGTCTGGGCACAACGAACTTTGGCAACGGTGCATACTCAAGGAGAACACTTTATCTTGAAATTTAGTGAGAGATCATCTTATAATGCTACCGTCAATCAAAGCAAGATAAGATGCATAAAAGATAAACATCACATGTAATCAATATAAGTGATATGATATGGCCATCATCATCTTGTGCTTGTGATCTCCATCTCCGAAGCACCGTCATGATCACCATCGTCACCGGCGCGACACCTTGATCTCCATCGTAGCATCGTTGTCGTCTCACCAACTATTGCTTCTACGACTATCGCTACCGCTTAGTGATAAAGTAAAGCAATTACAGGGCGATTGCATTGCATACAATAAAGCGATAACCATATGGCTCCTGCCAGTTGCCGATAACTCGGTTACAAAACATGATCATCTCATACAATAAAATATAGCATCACGTCTTGACCATATCACATCACAACATGCCCTGCAAAAACAAGTTAGACGTCCTCTACTTTGTTGTTGCAAGTTTTATGTGGCTGCTACAGGCTTAGCAAGAACCGTTCTTACCTATGCATCAAAACCACAATGATAGTTCGTCAAGTTAATGCTGTTTTAACCTTCTCAAGGACCAGGCGTAGCCACACTCGGTTCAACTAAAGTTGGAGAAACTGACACCCGCCAGCCACCTGTGTGCAAAGCACGTCGGTAGACCCAGTCTCGCGTAAGCGTACGCATAATGTCGGTCCGGGCCGCTTCATCCAACAATACCGCCGAACCAAAGTATGACATGCTGGTAAGCAGTATGACTTGTACCGCCCACAACTCACTCGTGTTCTACTCGTGCATATAACATCAACGCATAAAACCAAGCTCGGATGCCACTGTTGGGGAACATAGTGATTTCAAAAAAATTCCTACGCACACGCAAGATCATGGTGATGCATAGCAACGAGAGGGGTGAGTGTTGTCCACGTACCCTCGTAGACTGAAAGCGGAAGCGTTAGCACAACACGGTTGATGTAGTTGTACGTCTTCATGATCCGACCGATCAAGTACCGAACGCACGGCACCTCCGAGTTCAGCACACGTTCAGCTCGATGACGTCCCTCAAACTCCGATCCAGCCGAGCTTTGAGGGAGAGTTCCGTCAACACGACGGCGTGGTGACGATGATGACGTTCTACCAACGCAGGGCTTCGCCTAAGCACTGCTACGATATTATCGAGGTGGACTATGGTGGACGGGGGCACCACACATGGCTAAGAGATCTCAAGGATCAATTGTAGTGTCTATGGGGTGCCCCCCCCCTCCGTATATAAAGGGGGGGAGGAGAGGGCCGGCCAAGGGGAGAGGCGCGCCCAAGGGGGGCAATCCTACTCCAAGTAGGTTTGCCCCCCCCCCTTTCCTATTCCAAGTAGGAGAAGGGGGAAGGAGGAGGTGGAGAGAAGGAAGAAGAAGGGGGGCCGCCGCCCCCTTCCCTTTCCCAATTCGGATTGGGGCAAGGGGGGCCGCGCGTCACCTCCTGTCCTCCCTCTCTCCTTTCCACTAAGGCCCATA
>NC_041389.1:404196947-404247861 GCF_002162155.2 Triticum dicoccoides | reverse complement strand
TATCCGATAACCCACGAAACTATTCGGGTGTCCGAATATAGTCATCCAATATATCAATCTTCATGTCTCGACCATTTCGAGACTTCTCGTCATGTTCATGATCACATCCGGGACTCCGAACTACCTTCGATACATCAAAACACATAAACTCATAATATAACCATCATCTAACTTTAAGCGTGTGGACCCTACGGGTTCGAAAACTATGTATACATGACCGAGACACGTCTCCGGTCAATAACCAATAGCGTAACCTGGATACTCATATTGGCTCCCGCGTATTCTACGAAGATATTTATCGGTCAAGCCGCATAACAATATACGCTGTTCCCTTTGTCATCGGTATGTTACTTGCCCGAGATTCGATCGTCGGTATCACAATACCTAGTTCAATCTCGTTACCGGCAAGTCTCTTTACTCGTTACGTAATGCATCATTCCGTAACTAACTCATTAGCTACATTGCTTGCAAGGATTATAGTGATGTGCATTACCGAGAGGGCCCAGAGATACCTCTCCGACAATCGGAGTGACAAATCCTAATCTCGAAATATGTCAACTCAACAAGTACCTTCGGAGACACCTGTAGAGCACCTTTATAATCACCCAGTTACGTTGTGACGTTTGGTAGCACCCAAAGTGTTCCTCCGATAAACAGGAGTTACATAATCCCATAGTCATAGGAACATGTATAAGTCATGAAGAAAGCAATAGCAATATACTAAACGATCAAGTGCTAAGCTAACGGAATGGGTCAAGTCAATCACATCATTCTCCTAATGATGTGATCCTGTTAATCAAATGACAACTCATGTTTATGGTTAGGAAACTTAACCATCTTTGATTTACGAGCTAGTCAAGTAGAGGCATACTAATGACACTGTTTGTCTATGTATTCACACATGTATTATGTTTCTGGGTAATACAATTTTAGCATGAATAATAAACATTTATCATGATATGAGGAAATAAATAATAACTTTATTATTGCCTCTAGGGCATATTTTCTTCACTCGTGTATTAGCAAAAGATCGTGGGACTCTGCCCTTTTCACATTATCACACATACACGAAGGGACCAACGGTGTGTCTGGTGCCCTGTGAAAACAGTCATGGCCGCCTATCCAAGCACGACCCCGTCCCGAGAGTGACCTCAAGTCACCCCCGTCACTAGTAATGTGGGCACCATGCTAGTAACAGTCTAAGTAATCAATAATGCCCCGTCCCATAAAGGGGTAGAGTGGTTGCACATGTTTGGTTGGGACGGTAATCACACATAATCTAATCCATCATTTTACACACACCAAAATCTCTCTTCGGTACACCACTTCTTCCTCAAGTGGTGACGTTAGTTCAACCTCTCCCGAGGGCATTAGGGGCACCCGATGGGGTTTTCGAAAGAATGTATCCATGAAGAGTTCATGGTACACATGCATCATTATGCATCAACTAGCCTCTTGACAATGCAATCATGGACAAGGTAATGTCATGAGTAAGGGTATGCATCATTTGGTGGTTTACAACAAGTCTACCACCGTCATATTTCATCATCATGCAATCGGAAAAAAGGTACCGATGAACAAGAGGGGTGTCATGGTCAAAGGGATGCTTGCCTTGATTGGCTTGTTCTTTGAGGTCTTCAAATCCTTCTCCTTCTTCTTCTTTAGCAACTTCGTCAAATACGGGATCTAATCGTCGCAAGAAAACAACGGAAAAATAAGACAATAATAAAAACAGAAAAATTAAAGTGCTCAGAAAAATGTCAACTTATTTTTGTAAAAAAATACTATGTTGCACTATACACATGGCATGATCATTGAGCAGAAGTTTGGGGCAAGGAGATGAAGTATATAGGGCGGAGTTGTGTTGACTTTAAAGAGCACTTGAAAATCCACAGAGAGAAAACCAACTCCAAATAAAAAGCCAAATAACGCAAAAGTTTTTGTTGGTCCAAATTTTCATACTTTATTAATGCAAATGACATGTTACAAAATGCAGGGTGTGACACCGACCCAGTTAGAGTGACCGTGTGGTGTGTCTCAGTGGTAAAAATCGCAAAAAATGAAGTGACACCCGTGCGAGAAGTCAAACTCGCGACGTCTGTTTGCTACACAAGCGCTGCTAGCCACCAGAGCAAGCGGGTGCATATGTCCAATAGCGCATCGCCACAGTATATAAGAACTTACTATTGCGGGATAATCCCCCTTGCATGTTATTTTCTGTACGTGTAAGGTAGCATATAGGTTTTTGAAACATTGAACAGATTTCGAAAAATAAGAAAAGAATATTTGAGGAAATGTGAACAAAATTCGAAATTTCAAACAGATTGTGAAGATTTTGTGAACATTTCAAACAACAAGAACAAAAATTGTGAAGGTGTTTGCACAAAAGTGTACTTTTTTATGAAAGTGTTATATTTTGAAAATGCGCAACCACTTCCTGAATTTCTGAACACATTTTCGGCAACATAAATATCTTTCTGAATACGTGAAAAATTTATGAAATTCTAAACCGCAAACATTATTTGGATTTTTGAACAAATATTTGAAGAAATAGAACATTTCATGAAATGCTGAAAAAAAATTATAACTACGAACATTTTTAAAATTTATGAACAAACGTTGAAAAATGGATTTTTTTTGGCAAATTGTGAAATTTTTTTGTAACCACGAACATATTTAAAACTTGTGACTAAATTTTGAAACCTTGAACATTTTTCCAACTGGGAACAAAGTTTAGAAGAACACGAACCTTTTTTGAATTTGTGAACAATTTTTTTGAAATTGTGAAAAAAATACAATGGAACACTCCAAGAAACTAACTACAGTTCCTGACTTTACATTATTTGATAAAATCCCGATTTTTTTTCAAGTTTTGAGTAAATTTTTGAACCTATGATATTTTTTGACAAACGTGGCAGAGGCTCCTACCCAAACCAATTCATGTTTCAAAATTTATTCACATTTTTCGAAATGTCAATAAATTTTGAAACCACACATTATTCAAATTGTGAACAAATTTTGAAACCATAAACATTTTTTGAATTGTGAACAAATTTTGAAACATGAATAAATTTCAAATTGTTAACGAATTGTAAAATTGTGAACTTTTTTCCAATTTTCAGCAAATTCTGAAACCATAAACATTTTTTGAATTGCGAACAAATTTTGAAACATGAATAAAATTTGAATTCGTGAACAAAATTATAAAAGTGCAAACTTTTTTTGAATTTACAAACAAATTTTGAAACTGCAAACATTTTTCAAATTATGAACAAATTTCAAATTCCTGAACAAAATATAAAATTGTGAATATTTTTCGAATAACTGCACAAATTTTGAAAACGTAATTATTTTTCTAATTGTGAACAATTTTCAAACCTGAATAACTTTAAAATTCGTGAACAAAATTAAAAAATTGTGAACATTTTTCATGTCTGAGAACATATTGGGAACACCGTGAACATTTTTGAATTTTGAACAAATTTTCGAACATGTACACATTTCAAATTCATGAACAACATTATAAAATTGTAAACATTTATCGTTAAACTGCGAACATTTTTTGAATTGGGAACAAATTTTGAAATATGATGAAATTTCAAAAGTCGTGAACAAAATTACAAAATTTTGAACAAAATTAAAAACCGTAATTTTGTTTGAATTATGAATATATTTGAAACAGTGAACATTTTTTGAATTACGCACAGACTTTTAAACCGTGAAATTTGTATGAATTGTGCACAAATTTTAAATTTATAAAAAAGAAATAGAAACAAAAGTAAAACAAACAGATAAAGGAAAATGGGAGAAAAAAAAGAATAAACAGAATAAACGAAATTTATGAATTTCTAGAAGTTTCCAAAAACCAGAAAAAAACAGCTGGGAGTTAACAAAACTGGGGGCGTTGGAACGGTTAAAACGGGCCGGCCCGTTGTGTCGCTGCTCGGTCGCTCGCCTGTGCGAAGTGCCGGCAGTTTGACGCAGCTAGCCGCAAATAGCATTTTCCAGCTCTTGGCACATGGCGAGCGCGTGAGTGAACCGGGATGGGTCGGCCCATTTGAATAGATAGTGTGCATGTAAAGAATTCACTACAGTAGGTTCCTGAACGTTTTTTTCTGTCTCCTTTTTTTTCTTCTGTTTTTTGTTTACAATTTTTTTGTTTATCTTACATTTTTCATTTACCTGTTTATTTTGTATTTTTTCCAAAAGAAAATCCTATTTTAAAATGATAAAAGACAATTCAAAATTTTAAATAATATTTGTTTTTCTATTTTTTAGTTTTTTTAAATATCTATGTTTCCTAATGCTCTTCGGAATGAAAAATATTTTCCCATTTTCAAATATTTTTCTCAGATTAAAAAATGTTAGGGAATTCTAAATAATGTATTATTTTCAAAGTATCTTCACAAATTTTAAAAAATTATCATTTTTAAAAGTACTTCATAGTTTTAAAAAAACATTCCTGTTTTTCAAATATATTCATAAATTTGGAAAAATATATCCGTGTTTCCATTTTGAACAAATTTATCAAATAATTCCAAATTTATAAAAAAATGAGTTTTCAAACAATATTCTGATTTTCAAAAATTGTTTGCGAAATTCAAAATATTTTTTATATTTTTTGTAAATCCATGTTTCAAAAAATGAGCAGGTTTAAATATGTTGGAAATTTTGAAAAAATGTTCATGTTTTCATAAAAATCAAAGATTTGAAGAAATGTCCATTTAAGTAAATGTTCACTATTTTTTAATAAATGTTCGCATGTACAGAAATTTGTTCAATTTTTGGAAAATGCGTTCATGTTACCTAGAATGTTCCTGTTTCAAAAATTATTTGATTTTTTAATTTATATTTTCAAAAAACTTACCGGGAAAACACGTGCTACAATGTTTTTGGTTCACAAAAATGTTTCAGTTCGCTATAGTGCTTCAAGATCACACTATAGTCATCCAAAAGAAAAAAGTTATCCAACAATGATGAACTAATGGTCGTTCCAATTCGCTCATGCCTGTGCGAATTGGGCCATTTTGATGCCAAGAGCGCCATATAGGGGCTCCCCGTTTTTCTATTGTTCGTTTAACGTAGGGGCATCTCCAACACAGGAGCACTTAAGTTCCTGGACATGAGTGCATGCACAAGCGTCTGATCGCTAATGGCAATGTTTTGTGCAGATTTAAAAAAAAGGAAACTGCTTCATTTCATACGGATGCAAATACGCTCGCGACAGCCGCTTCGTGCGCTCGCCAGGTGTCTCGTGGGCCTGCGCACCCGTCAGTCTCCCTTGTCCTTATCTTGAACACCGCTCAACTACTCGTTTCTTCCCCAATCCACCTAGTGTATCCATCTCTCCCCTATTCCCTCTCCTTTGCAACTGACTGGACCTCGCTGGTGGGGGCTTGCTTCTTCCTTGTAGCACCGTCGTTCTGCGAGCCAGTCCTGCGTCAGTCATCGACAGGCTGCGAGCTAAAGTTGCGACGGGATCTCGGCTACGACGACGGCTCGGTTGCGACGTTGTGCTGCAGCAAGTGTTGCAATGGTGTCGCCATGCTATGAGGCAGTGCTGCGACGGTCGTCGGCGTGATGCGAGCCGGTGCAGCGTCGTCTGCTCGCTGGAGGCATCACCTGTCGCGACGTTGCTCGTTCGAGGGAGCACCGGTGCTGCGAGGCCGCTCGCTGGAAGCATCGACTGTTGTAAGGTTGCTCGGCGGAGGGAGCACGGGTGCTGCGAGGCCGCTCGCCGGAAGCATCGATTGCTGCAAGGTTGCTCACCGGCGGGAGCACCGGTGCTGCGAGGCCGCTCGCTGGAAACATTGGATGGCGAGGTGATGATGCACGCTGCTGACGATGTTGCGAGCATGCGGTCGTCGAGAGGATGTGCAATGAGGAAGATGGGGCGTGCTACTGCCTATTTGCATGTGCGAGGAAGACATCGTGCCGGAGGAGAAAGAAGGCGAGAAAGAAGGGATCCAACAGTCAATTGCGAGCTCATCGGACGGCTAAGAAGGCGGTTGTTATTTCAACTCCTACATTCGGTTGTCGCCTAGCATGCGCCTTTTTTAAACGTATGACTCTTCACGATGCATCGATGCCAGGAAAAAAAAACTAGGAATCACTCAAAAACTACCAAAATAGTTGGGATTTTATCCCTTGCGACCAGGCCTAATTACCTGCATCGTACTACCCTAAGTTTTTTTTGAGGGGTAGAACCGTGTTTTATTAATCAAAAGCCAAGGTGGGATACAAGTTTGGTCATGGGGTTAGCTAAACCAGATGTGGCGACCCGGACCTCGCGAGAGAGCGAACCTGGCTAAACTATGCGCCTCCCGATTAGCAAGATGACTTTCAAAAGAAAAATTACATTGGTAATGGCTCGAACTAGAGTTGATCTCGCTGATGATGGCACCATATCTTCCACTTGACCTTCTTGTAATATCTCAAACTACATGCTTGTATTCAGAGGCAACCAACAGAATTATGTAAAAGTAGATCTTCTGCGAGAGCAATGACCTTCCTGCATGCTACTGCTTCCATAGTTGCTGGATCTTCAACACCCTCAATGACTAAGGCTGGACTGCCCAAATTATTTCCAGCATTATCTCTGCTGACCGCTGCGAAAATCCTCCTCTCCCTCGCATTAGTGTTGCATCAACATGAAGTTTGGCAAAACCTGCAGGAGGGGCCTTAGGACGGTTTGTTGCTGGAGCATTCTGTGTGGCGTGAGCTGTGTTGTTGCTAGTCTATTTTCCGCTGATAATTTGGAGATCATCCAGGAACCATTTGATAAGAGAGTGAACCGCCCGGGGGCTCTGAAAGATCTCACGGATAGCCATGCAATGAGCTGACCAGATTGACCAGAGGGTGACTGATAGGAGGATAAACATGTCATGCAGTAGTACATCCATTAATGTAAACAACCACCGTTTTGCATTTGTCTCCTTAATCGTTGTCATTTTATGTGCTAACTCATCATCCACAAGTGCCCAGATACATCTTGATAATGTGCAATGTATCAATGAGTGCTTCCATGATTCTTCCATGCCACATAGGCTGCAAGAGCTGGTATTCGACATGTGTCTATGCGCTCTTACATCCTCTGTTGGAAAAGAGTGTTTGGACAGTTTCCAAAGGAACATATGCACTTCTGCCTGGACCTGAGTCTCCATAGTTTCTTCCATGCCCCTTCTTCCAGATTAGGAGATGAAGCTCGCGGTGAACCATCCAACTAGGCATCATGGCATTGCTTGGTAGACACCAACATTCTGTATGCGGATTTTACACAGAAATTACCGTGTGTCTCAAAATTCCAGCTCGAGAAGTCGTCCACATTCCTAGTGCAAAGAGGGATTCCTAGTATCACATTCGCATCCATTGGCATTAAAACTTCATTAATTCTCTGAATATTCCAAGACGCGAGGTGGCATCTATTAGTTCGGACACAAATTATGGTGGATCCTGGACCAAACACCCATATGGCCAAAGCATTTCATCCATGGGAAGCCAGTTGTCGTCCCAAATTTTTGTTGTTGTCCCGTTGACAATTCTTCTGATTATACCTTGCTTTGGAGTGTCACGACCTTTGATGATAGCCCTCCAAACCTGGCTCGGGTGTCCTTCCAAAATGCATGTAAGATATCATAGGTTGGGTAGTATATGCTTTTTAGTAAGTGAGCACACATAGAATCGGGATTCTGTAGTAAGCGCCAGGCTTGCCTAGCCAACATGGTCATATTTAAAAGCTCAAAATCCTTAAACCCGAGACCACCCATACCTTTAGGTTGTGTCATTGATGCCCATGAGACCCAGTGAGGTTTGCATTTGCCATCTTTGTAGTGCCCTAAGTGGAGATAAACTTTTCCCCTTTTCCGACCTCAGTTTGGGCAGGCGTAGGCCTTGCATGTGCGCAAGAAAAAAGCGGCAACCTTGTGCACAGCAGCGGGCAACTATGGATCGTGGCTTGACCAGTTAACTTAATTTGATGATACGCCGCCCCTCGGAAGGAGGACCTGGATGATGATCAAGTCTTTTGAATGTGCATGTGTGGACAGACGAGAAATCAATCAATCTGCTTGTATGCTTGTGAGTTACCTTTGCAACTAAGTGTGCGGTGCACAGGGATAATCAATCTGACATTCTAAGGGCTTATCTAGCCGATCCCTCAAAATCAGTTAAAGAAATAAATTTTTGTTTTGAGTAGTTTTTTTGCCGGGTGTTTTGAGTAGTTAAACGAAAACTAGGCCTAGCCGATCTATCATATGGTTTAACTTCTAAAAAAATTACTCATCGTGTCGGTCGTCGCTTATATTTACTTGGTTGTGGCTCAATCTTAGGACTAATCTCCCCTTCCCCTTCCCCTTTGTGACGCCCCTCTCGCTCGCTTGCATCGCATCGATGCTGGTGTTGCCCGAATCCACCCCGCAACCCCCACTATCACTCTCGCTCGCACCATAGCCACCCCACACCCCCACGAGGCACTTTCCAATCGACTGGTGCCACCCCTGACTCCCCCAAAATGGTGGAATATAGCCGTCGGAGGTCACAACCGCCGATTTGAAGCGCGTATCCGCCTCGTGGCATGCAGCGGATCCGAGCACGCGGTGGAGTACCCCCTCCTGATCCTTCACCGACATGCCTCCGCCTCCTTCAACAAAGAGGAAGTACCACGACATGCACCAACGACCGTGGGGACGTGGGTTTCAGAAATAAAGAACCAGGTCACAAGCCGCTAGTACCGTGTTGGCTCCTTCAGTGGAATTTGCGAAGAGGGCCTACGACTTGAAGGCGATGTGCCTCTGCGGCAGCTGGTAGGAGATCAACCTCCAACTCAACAACCACAAGGTCCTAGAGTTCGTCATCATCGACCACCAAGTGGTCACCCGCCACAAGGTGCGGGAGAACCGGGAGGCCTTTGACTGACTTGAGGAGGCGCATGCCAATGAGGAGTACATTGCCAAGATCCACGGGAATAATCTGGAGCTCGTCGCAGAGGAGAGCCGGCGGCTCGAGGTGTACAAGAAGGGGATACCGACGAGGCCATGCCATTGATGGGGTGGTCATTGACCTTTGCTCCAGCGACTCCAAGTTTGGGTCTGTCATGGACGACATGAATGGTACGAGCTCGAGAACAAAAAGGATTGGGACTTTTAGGTTTTATTTCCTTCGAATCGAGTAGTTTATGCAATGTAGTTTAAATTTCATGTTACATGCTACGACAAATTACCTTTGTTTGAGTCCTCATTGTAGGAGTTTGCAGTATGCAACGAGTTTTTCCTCAGTGAGAAACCAAGGTATCAATCGTGGAGTTACCAGTATCATGCGATAATTGAATGCTCTATAACACAAAGAAAACTTCACTTGTGTCCCAACAGTTCTAACAATGGTTCCAACCTTGCTAGTCTTACGAATTACACAAAGCAATTAAAAGGCAAATTGAAAACAAAACAACATGTAAAAGTTGTTGGAAGACAATTCTTATGACAAAAATTAGACCGGGGTTTATAGTTTCAGCAAGTGTAACTCTCCAAGGCATAAAAGTGTGGTAAGTAACATATTCACATGGAAAGGTGCACAATGAAATATCTTATGCGCATGCCGGACTAATGAATGTGTAAGTTTTACATATGCAATAGGGATAATTAGATTTATGCCCCTAATTGTGTCCCACTCGTCTGTTTTACCCCTAATTTCCAAAAGTCACCGGTTCTGTCCAAGTCACTTTGCTCCTCTTATGCTTTTGCCCTTTGACCGTTTGACCGTCAGTTTGAAAACTTCATAACTAATTCATACTAAATCAAAAAATGCAAATAAGATACCAAAATGTTCAGAAAAACATCACCTATATGTCGGTGTCATTTGCATTCATGAAAAAAGTGTTGAAAAGTGCACATATGAGTTTTAGCTCTTTTGATACCACCATGAATAGTAAACTCTAAAAAGTTAAAAAAAATCAAAAAAAATTTGGTGGCAAAGAATGACAATTGTTTTAAGTGCCTGCCAAGTTTCATCAGGGAATAACATTTGTGGGTGCCGCGGCAAAAAAAACAATCAGCTCTGCAAAATAGATTATTTTTTTCCCACGACTTCCATGAATGTAGTTCCCTAATGAAAATTGGCAAGCACTTAGAACATTTGTCGTTCTTTGCCACCATATTTTTTTTGAATTTTTTTGAATTTTTTAGAGTTTACTATTCATGGTGGTATCAAAAGAGCTAAAACTCAGATGTGCACTTTTAAACACTTTTTTCATGAATGCAAATGACACTGACATATAGGTGATGTTTTTCTGAACATTTTGGTATCTTATTTGCATTTTTTTGATTTAGTATGAATTAGTTATGAAGTTTTCAAACTGACGGTCAAACGGTCAAAGGGTAAAAGCATAAGAGGAGCAAAGTGACTTGGACAGAACCGGTGACTTTTGGAAATTAGGGGTAAAACAGACGAGTGGGACACAACTAGGGGCATAAATCTAATTATCCCTATGCAATACGCCCAAATACTATTAAGCCAAGACCGTTTCTGAATCTAGTAGCTAAGTAGCATGTCCATATATCGACTTCCTCTCTGCATCATCTGGACTTTAAGTGTGTTAGGACCGAGAGTATATCGACCAGGGGGGGGGGGGTGAAAGGGAGATTCAAAAATTCTTTCGAATGTTCTGAACTGATCCCAAACACGACAGCGGAATTAAAGATCAGTAGATAAGGGTGCAATCAAGCTCGCTACCGAGGAAGTAAACCTTCAAGGTAAGATGCAATAATGATTCGGGCATAGGCTACAACTGGCTTAATGATGACAATGGTTAAACAACATGCCAACAGAAATCATAACGAAGAACTGGAGCAGAGATGTGAAGGATAATTATGAAGAACAATAACTCAGCCTAAGAATGACAAAGAACTCCGCGAGAGATAAGTTGAAATATAAGCAACAGAGAGTAACAGATTAGATATCTATGATCATAGAGTACACATAATGACTGCTCAAAGATTTGAAGTGAAGAAAATGGAACCAGTGGTGCTCGATGGCGACAGAAAGATTTGGTAGACCAATTCACCCTTCTTCCAAAGGGCTACGTCTGGTTGGAGGGGCTGTGACTTAACACGAAAGATAAACTCTCTTCACCCTATTCTCCTTCAAAGTAGAGCTGATCAGACTCAGGTGGATTTCACTCGTGGTAGATCCTTGTAGGCGATCTCCAAACCTTCGGTCGACTTTCGTGAACCACAATCACTCTTGGTTGCTGAAGATCTAGCTTGGTGAAGACAACAACTCTTCAACACTTGAGCCAAAACCTATCCGTCTAGAGAGTGCGCACCTCTCAAGAGTAATAGGTATAAGAACTCTCATTCCGAACTACTGTGATGCTAAACCACTGTCTAAGTTTGGGCTCTTGATTTTCTCTCGGTGGATCTTAAACTCAAATCACTCGAAGAGGGGTTGATCAAATCAATCTTAGCAGAAATCTCAAGCGGAGCAGCCAATGGACAATGTTGAAGCGGGGTGGCTATTTATAGTCGCAGCCTTCCCAGATGGGAAATGACCAAATTAGACATCGGGATCACCAATGGCCGAATGACACGAGTCCAACAGTCAGATTTGAGCACAATGGTAACATTGCTTGTGGAGCAAGTAATGCTAACTCCTTGGTCTGAGACAAATCTCTTGCAGCGAATAATATCACAGTGTCTTGCTGGCAAGTATTTGCTCGGAACACAAAGAGATTTCTCTCGTAACTTCTCATAGGTTTTGGCTAAGCATCACAACGGATCTAAGCATCGAGAACATATACCCCTCTTAATAGTACGGAGGTCCTATGACTCCAAAGAATGAACGAAGAACAATGAAAAGATTACTACATCTTCACTTTGTCTTCGACTTCCATCGTTGCAGTCAATTTCTTCGGACGACAATACCGAATCAAAGCTTTGCTTCAGCAGTAAAGTTTTGAGGGGTCGACATCAATCTTCTCAACTATATGACTTTAACAAAAATAGCTCATTCTTCTCTGCAACGCAGATATACTTCGGTGAAGTTCCTCGAACTTGGCACCAGAGATAGCATTCTCTTCAGTTGTGTATGGACTATTTCTCTATGTATGCACTAGCAAACAAATCAGTCCATACCTGTTTCTGTCAACAATCTCCAGAACACAAGATAGGCATATATTGCATCAACAAAGTGTAAATACATGTAATTGCATTTAGTAAGATAACATACTAATATGCTTAGGGGACTACTGAATCATGTACTCAGTGGCAACAATCAGTACAAGCCTTTTCCACTTCCAGTCACTGCGATAAATTACTTGTAAGATTGAACCCAAGTAATGCTCACCTCTTAGATTATTTATTACAATCTATACTCATGGAAAATTGTATGTAACTGATAGCAAATAACATGAATCGTGCAAAAATTATCGATATGTTTGATATGTACCAGCATATGAGACTTAATCCATGCTCGTCCTTGAGCATGTAGATGATAACAAAGGATAATTTTTGGATATGAATGCTGCCAATCATGCTCTTGGTCAACTGATGTAATGCTCATGGTGAGTGTAAAGCAATAAAATAAATGTTTGGCAGAGATCTATATTAATAATATTCAATTATCCCAATGAAGACAAAAGAAATTCTCACATATTTTTTGATAATCAAATGCATCAAGTCAAAATCATCAATGCTAAAGGTTTAGAAAGAATGTCGAGTTTATTGGCACAACGGTAATCACTCATGCAAAGTATATTAACATGCCAATCACTTCTAGGCTAACCCAAGATACTAGACCGAATAAAATCACTTGTTGTATGTTCGCTCTATTTCGCAATCTTCAGAAATTCAGAATCCGAGCACAAGTATAAGTTTATGCCTTAATCAAGGAAAAAAGAACATAATGTTGGGGGGGGGGGGTTGAAAGAAGTGAAAATAGGAAATTCTTGCAACACCGCATCTGAACATTAGAACAAGAGGAAGACCTTATGATCAATATTGTGGAAGGAGTAGAATTGCCATGCAACTAGGGTGCAGTTAGAGCTATAGGGGTTATGAAAGATCTCCTATGGACAAATGGGGGTGCATCCAACTTGCTTGCTCATAAAGACATAAAGCTCATTTGAGGAGGCTCATTCTTTGACTATACAAGCCAAGTTCTGTCATGTGAAATTCCCCACTAGTATACATGAAACTCATGAAATCTCAACAATGAAATGCAATGAAGTTGTGCTACTTTGAAGTGAAGGAAATATGCCCTAGAGGCAATAATAAAGTTGTTATTTATATTTTCGTATATCACGATAAATTTTTATTAGTTATGCTAGAATTGTATTAACCGGAAACTTAGTACATGTGTGAATACATAGACAATACATAGTGTCCCTAGTGTGCCTCTACTTGACTAGCTCGTTAATCAAAGATGGTTATGTTTCCTAACCATAGACATGTGTTTTCATTTGATGAACGGGATCACATCATTAGAGAATGATGTGATGGACAAGACCCATCCGTTAGCTTAGCATTATGATCATTACAATTTTATTGCTACTGCTTTCTTCATGACTTATACATGTTCCTCTGGCTATGAGATTATGCAACTCCCGAATACCGTAGGAACACCTTGTGTGCTATCAAACGTTACAACGTAACTGGGTGATTATAAATATGCTCTACAGGTGTCTCCGAAGGTGTTTGTTGAGTTGGCATAGATCAAGATTAGGATTTGTCACTCCGTGTATCGTAGAGGTATCTCTGGACCCTCTCGGTAATACTCATCACTATAAGCTTGCAAGTAATATTACTAATGAGTTAGTCATGGGATTAAGCATTACAGAATGAGTAAAGAGACTTGCCGGTAACGAGGTTGAACTAGGTATGATGATACCAACGATTGAATCTCGGGCAAGTAACATACCGATGACAAAGGGAACAATGTATGTTGTTGTGCGGTTTGACCGATGAAGATCTTCGTAGACTATGTAGGAGCCAATATGAGCATCTAGGTTCCACTATTGGTTATTGATCGGAGATGTGTCTCGATCATGTCTACATAGTTCTCGAACCCGTAGGGTCCACATGCTTAATGTGCGATGACGATTTGTATTAAGAGTTATGTGTTTTTGATGACCGAAGTTTGTTCGGAGTCACAGATGAGATCACGGGCATGACGTGAAGTCTCGAAATGGTCGAGACATAAAGATTGATACATTGGAAGGTTATGTTCGGACACCGGAATGGTTTCGGAAAGGTTCGGACATTTTCCGGAGTACTAGGAGGTTACCGGAACCCCCCGGGGGATTAATGGGCCTTCATGAGCCTTAGTGGGAGAGAGGAGGCGGCGGCCAGGTGGAGGCGTGCGCCCCCCAGCCCAAATCAAATTGGACTAGGGGTGGGGCGCGCCCCCCTTTCCTTTTTCTCCTCCACCTCTTTCCCTCTTCTCCTATTCCGGAAAGGAAAGGGGAATCCTACTAGGACTAGGGAGTCCTAGTAGGAATCCCCACACTTGGCGTGCCCCCTTGGCCGGCCGCCTCCTCCCCTCCTCTTTATATACGGGGGCGGGGGCACCCCAAAGGCACACCAAGATTTCTCTTAGACGTGTGCGGTGCCTCCTTCCAGAGTTTACTCCTCCGGTCATAGCGTCGTAGTTCTTAGGCGAAGCCCTACGTGGATCACATCATCAACACCGTCGCCACACCGTCGTGCTGACGGAACTCTCCCTCGACCCTCTACTAGATCGCGAGTTCGAGGGACGTCATAGAGTTGAACGTGTGCTGAACAAGAAGGTGACGTACATTCAGTACTTGAATCGGTTGGGTCGTGAAGACGTTCGACTACATTAACAATGTTAACTAACGCTTCCACTTTCGGTCTACGAGGGTATGTGGACACACTCTCCCCCTCTCATTGCTATGTATCTCCTAGATAGATCTTGCATGATCGTAGGATTTTTTTTGAAATTGCATGCTACGTTCCCCAACAGTGGCATCAGAGCCAGGTCTATGCGTAGATGATATGCACAAGTAGAACACAAAGAGTTGTGGGCGATAATAGTCATATTGCTTACCACCAACGTGTTACATTGATTCGGTGGTATTGTTGGATGAAGCAGCCATGACTGACATTACATGACCACATTCATGAGACTGGTTCTACCGAGGTGCTTTGCACACAGGTGGCTGGCGGGTGTCTATTTCTCCAACTTTAGTTGAATCGAGTTTGACTACGACCAGTCCTTGTTGAAGGTTAAAACAGCTTGACGAAAAATCGTTGTGGTTTTGATGCGTAGGTAAGAACGGTTCTTGCTAGAAGCCCGTAGCAGCCAGATAAAACTTGCAACAACAAAGTAGAGGACGTCTAACTTGTTTTTGCAGGGCTTGTTCTGATGTGATATGGTCAAGACATGATGAGATAGAAATTGTTGCATGAGATGATCATGTTTTGTAACAGAGTTATCGGCAACTGGCAGGATCCATGTGGTTGTCGCTTTGTTGTATGAAATGCAATCGCCATGTAATTGATTTACTTTATCACTAAGCGGTAACGATAGTGAGTAGCAATAGTTGGTGAGACGACAATGATGCTACGACGGAGATCAAGGTGTCAAGCCGGTGACGATGGAGATCATGATGGTGCTTTGGAGATGGAGATCAAAGGCACAAGATGATGATGTCCATATCATGCCACATATTTTGATTGCATGTGATGTTTATCTTTTATGCAACTTATTTTGCTTAGTATGACGGTAGCATTATAAGATGATTCCTCACTAAATTTCAGGGTATAAGCGTTCTCCCTGAGTATGCACCGTTGCTACAGTTCGTTGTGCCGAGACACCATGTGATGATCGGGTGTGATAAGCTCTACGTTCACATACAATGGGTGCAAGCTAGTTTTGCACGTGCAGAATACTCGGGTTAAACTTGACTAGCCTAGCATATGCAGATATGGCCTCGGAACACTGAGACCGAAAGTTTGAACGTGAATCATATAGTAGATATGATCAACAAAGAGATGTTCACCATTGAAAACTACTCCATCTCACGTGATGATCGGACATGGTTTAGTTGATATGGATCACGTGATCATTTAGATAACAAGATGGATGTCTATCTAAGTTGGATTTCTTTAGTAATATGATTAATTGAACTTTAATTTATCATGAGCTTAGTCCTAATAGTTTTTTGCATATCTATGTTGTTGTAGATCAATGGCCCGTGATACCGTTCCCTTGAATTTTAATGCGTTCCTAGAGAAAGCTAAGTTGAAAGATGATGGTAGCAATTACATGGACTGGGTCCGTAACTTGAGGATTATCCTCATTGCTGCACAGAAGAATTACGTCCTTGAAGCACCGCTAGGTGTACCACCTGCGCCAGCAACTGCAGACGTTGTGAATGCCTGGAAGCCGCATGTTGATGACTACTCGATAGTTCAGTGTGCCATGCTTTATGGCTTAGAATCGGGACTTCAAAGAAGTTTTGAACGTCATGGAGCATATGATATGTTCCAAGAGTTGAAGTTAATATTTCAAGCAAATGCCCGAGTTGGGAGATATGAAGTATCCAATAAGTTCTATAGTTGGAAAATGGAGGAGAATAGTTCTGTCAGTGAACACATACTCATAATGTCTGGGTACCATAACCACTTGACTCAGCTGGGAGTTAATCTTCCTGATGATAGTGTCATTGACAGAGTTCTTCAATCACTGCCACCAAGCTATAAAGGCTTCATGATGAACTATAATATGCAAGGGATGGAAAAGACTATTCCCGAGCTCTTCGCAATGCTAAAGGCTGCGGAGGTAGAAATCAAGAAGGAGCATCAAGTGTTGATGGTTAACAAGACCACTAGTTTCAAGAAAAAGGGCAAAGGGAAGAAGCGGAACTTCAAGAAGAATAGCAAGCAAGTTTCTACTCCCGGGAAGAAGCCCAAGTCTGGACCTAAGCCTGAAACTGAGTGCTTCTACTTCAAAGGGACTGGTCACTGGAAGCAGAACTTCCCCAAGTATTTGGCGGATAAGAAGGATGGCAAAGTGAAAGGTATATTTGATATACATGTTATTGGTGTGTACCTTACTAATGCTCGTAGTAGCGCCTAGGTATTTGATACTGGTTCTGTTGCTCATATTTGCAACTCAAAACACGGGCTTATGATTAAGCGAAGATTGGATAAGGACGAGGTGACGATGTGCGTCGGAAATGGTTCCAAGGTCGATGTGATCGCTGTCGGCACGCTACCTCTACATCTACCTTCGGGATTAGTTTTAGAACTGAATAATTTTTATTTGGTGCCAGCATTGAGCATGAACATTATATCTGGATCTTATTTAATGCGATATGGTTATTCATTTAAATCAGAGAATAATGGTTGTTCTATTTATATGAATAATATCTTTTATGGTCATGCACCCCTGATGAGTGGTCTATTTTTGTTGAATCTCGGTCGTAGTGATATACATGTTCATAATATTGAAGCCAAAAGATGCAAAGTTGATAATGATAGTGCAACTTGTTTGTGGCACTGCCGTTTAGGTCATATTGGTGTAAAGCGCATGAAGAAACTCCATGTTGATGGGCTTTTGGAATCACTTGATTATGAATCAGTTGGTGCTTGCGAACCATGCCTCATGGGCAAGATGACTAAAACTCCGTTCTCTGGAACAATGGAACGAGCTACTAACTTATTGGAAATGATACATACCGATGTATGCTGTCCAATGAGTGTTGAGGCTCGTGGCGGGTATCGTTATTTTCTGACCTTCACAGATGATTTGAGTAGATATGGGTATATCTACTTAATGAAACATAAGTCTAAAACATTTGAAAAGTAAGAATTTCAGAGTGAAGTGGAAAATCATCATAAGAAGAAAATAAAGTTTCTACGATCTGATCGTGGAGGCGAATATTTGAGCTACGAGTTTGGTCTTCATTTGAAACAATGTGGAATAGTTTCGCAACTCACTCCACCTGGATCACCACAGCGTAATGGTGTGTCCGAACGTCATAACTGTACTTTATTGGATATGGTGCGATCTATGATGTCTCTTGCTAATTTACCACTATCATTTTGGGGTTATGCTTTAGAGACAACTGCATCCACGTTAAATAGGGCACCATCGAAATCCATTGAGACGACACCATATGAACTATGGTTTGGCAAGAAACCTAAGTTGTCGTTCTTAAAGTCTGGGGCCGCGATGCTTATGTGAAAAAGCTTCAACCTGATAAGCTCGAACCAAAATCAAAGAAGTGCGTCTTCGTGGGATACCCAAAGGAAACTGTTGGGTACACTTTCTATAACAGATCCAAAGGCAAGATATTTGTTGCTAAGAATGGATCCTTTCTAGAGAAGGAGTTTCTCTCGAAAGAAGTGAGTGGGAGGAAAGTAGAACTTGATGAGGTAATTGTACCTTCTCCCGAATTGGAAAGTAGTTCATCACATAAATTAGTTCCACCAATTCCTACACCAATTAGTGAGGAAGCTAATGATGATAATCATGAAACTTCAGATCAAGTTACTACCGAACCTTGTAGGTCATCCAGAGTACGGTCTGCACCAGAGTGGTACGGTAATCCTATTCTGGAAGTCATGTTACAAGACCATCATGAATCTATGAACTACGAGGAAGCGATGATGAGCCCAGATTCCGCAAAATGGCTTGAGGCCATGAAATTTGAGATGGGATCCATGTATGAGAACAAAATGTGGACTTTGGTGGACTTGCCCGATGATCGGCAAGCCATAGAAAATAAATGGATCTTCAAGAAGAAGACTGACGCTGACGGTAATGTTACTGTCTACAAAGCTCGACTTGTTGCGAAAGGTTTTCGACAAGTTCAAGGAGTTGACTACGATGAGACCTTCTCACCCGTAGCGATGCTTAAGCCTGTCTGAATCATGTTAGCAATTGTCGATTGATACGTCTCCAACGTATCTATAATTTTTGATTGTTCCATGCTATTATATTACCCCTTTTGGATGTTTATGGGCTTTATTTAACACATTTATATCGTTTTTGGGACTAATCTACTAACAGGAGGCCCATCCCGTATTGTTTTTTTTTGCCTATTTCAGTATTTTGAAGAAAAGGAATATCAAACGGAGTCCAAACGAAATGAAACCTTCGGGAGCGTGATTTTTGGAACGAATGTGATCCAGAGGATTTGGAGTGCAAGTCAAGAAGTAGACGAGGTGGCCACGAGGGTGGAGGGCGCGCCAACCCCTACAGGGCACGCCCCCTATCTCGTGGGCCCCTCGGGCTGCCACCGACCTACTTCTTCCTCCTATATATACCCACGTACCCCGAAAACATCAAGGGAGCCAACGAAAAACAATTTCCACCGCTGTAACCTTCTATATCCGCGAGATCCCATCTTGGAGCCTTTGCCGGCCCTCCGCCGGAGGGGGAATCGACCACGGAGGGCTTCTATATCAACACCATAGCCCCTCCGATGAGTTGTGAGTAGTTTACCACAGACCTTCGGGTCCATAGTTATTAGCTAGATGGCTTCTTCTCTCTTTTTGGATCTCAATACCATGTTCTCCCCCTCTCTTGTGGAGATCTATTTGATGTAACTCTTTTTGCGATGTGTTTGTCGAGATCCAATGAATTGTGGGTTTATGATCAAGTTTATCTATGAGAAATATTTGAATCTCATCTGAATTCTTTTATGTATGATTGAGTTATCTTTGCAAGTCTCTTCGAATTATCAGTTTGGTTTGGCCTACTAGATTGATCTTTCTTGCAATGGGAGAAGTGCTTAGCTTTGTTCAATCTTGCGGTGTCCTTACCCAGTGGCAATAGGGGTTGCAAGGCACGTATTGTATTGTTGCCATCGAGGATAAAAAGATGGGGTTTATATCATATTGCATGAGTTTATCCCTCCACATCATGTCATCTTTCTTAATGCGTTACTCTGTTCTTATGAACTTAATACTCTAGATGTATGCTAGATAGCTGTCGATGTGTGGAGTAATAGTAGTAGATGCAGGAAGGAGTCGGTCTACATGTCGCGGACGTGATGCCTATATACATGATCATGCCTAGATAATCTCATAATTATTCGCTTTTCTATCAATTGCTCGATAGTAATTTGTTCACCCACCGTAATACTTATGCTATCTTGAGAGAAGCCACTAGTGAAACCTATGGCCCCCGGGTCTATCTTTTATCATATAAGCTTTCAATTTACTTTTATTTGCATCTTTACTTTTCCAATATATATTATAAAATACCAAAATATATTTATCTTATCTATCTCTATCAGATCTCACTTTCACAAGTGGCCGTGAAGGGATTGACAACCCCTTTATTGCGTTGGTTGCGAGTTCTTTGTTTGTTTGTGTAGGTGCGTGGGATTTTTGAGGAGCCTCCTACTGGATTGATACCTTGGTTCTCAAAACTGAGGGAAATACTTACGCTACTATTGCTGCATCACCCTTTCCTCTTCAAGGAAAACCAACACAAGCTCAAGACGTAGCAAGAAGGATTTCTGGCGCTGTTGCTGGCGAGGTCTTCGCTCTAGTCAAGACATACCAAGTACCCATCACAAACTCATCTCCCTCGCATTTACATTATTTGCCATTTGGCTCTCGTTTTCCTCTCCCCCACTTCACCCTTGTCATTTTATTCGCCCTCTCTTTCCCAATCTTCTCCTCTCTCTTTCGCTTGCCTTTTTCTATTTGCTCGTGTGTTAGATTGTTTACTTGTCATTATGGCTAGTCCTCCTATCCTTGTTATTACTCCCGAACATGAAATTTTTAATTTTAAGCAAAGGGAGGGAGAAAATTTAAAAGATGGTTGGCATAGAATTTGCAATGTTCAAAATAAATCTACTAGGAAGCTTTCTACTTTCGTACTCCTTCGCAATTTTTATGTAGGCATCACTCCTTGGAATAGATGCGTTCTTGATACCGTTACTGGAGGGGATTTCTTGAGTAGCCATACGTTTGATGCTTATAATGCCATGTTAGATTTGTTTGGCCCACCACCTCTTTTGGTTAATGGAACTGTTTTAACTTTGGAACATATGATGCAAAGGCTTGAAATTATTGAAAATAAAGTTGCCACTGTTGAGTTGATTGAAAATTTGGATAAAAAGATTAATAATCACATTACCCAATATGGATCTAGGGTTGGAGTTACTTTGAATTTTTTTAAAGAGAAAGAACCTATAGTTAATGAAAAAATAGATCTAGACTCTGCAAGAATCGGTAAACTTGAGGATATCATTACCAACTTAGGGTCAGCATTTTCTTCCGTGAAAAACACTCCAAATCCTCCTACAAAAACTGCCAAATTTATCTATGTTCCTAAAAATAAGGGTGAATCTTCTAGTAAGGGGAATGCGGATCTCAAATCAATAAGTGTTCATCCCAGTTGTCTCTCTATCATTAAGGAACCTTTTGCTACAAATAAATTTCTTGAATTCTTGCCTAAGGATTTAATCATTGCTAAAAAGGGAGAAACCCCTAAAAATTATAAGTGCTCTATTGAGGAATTGAGTGCCAAAGATGACACTACTCAGATCTATCTTCGCTTTTATGCTTAGCTAGGGGCGTTAAACGATAGCGCTAGTTGGGAGGCAACCCAATTTTATTTGTGTCTTTTTGTTTTTCTTTCTATTTAGTAATAAATTTTGCATCTACCTTCTGTTTAGATGTGTTTTTATGTCTTAATTAGTGTTTGTGCCAAGTAGAACCTATAGGATAACCTACGATGATAGTTAATTTGATTCTGCTGAAAAACAGAAACTTTGCGCGCGCGAAATTAGTTTTGTTAAATCACATAAACGTGCTTTTGCATTGATTCTTTTTGCTGTAAATCAATAAACAAATTTTCCAGGACTTCCTATTTTGGTAGGAATTTTAGAGTTCTATAAGTTTGCGTTAGTTACAGATTGCTACAGACTGTTCTGTTTTTGATAGATTCTGTTTTTCGTGTGTTGTTTGCTTATTTTGATGCATCTACGGCTAGTATTAAGTGGTATGAACCATAGAGAACTTGAAATATAGTAGGTTTAACACCAATATAAATAAATAATGAGTTCATTACAGTACCTTATGGGATGGTTTTGCTTTCTTTCACTAACAGAGCTTATGAGATTTCCTGTTGAGTTTTGTGTTGTGAAGTTTTCTAGTTTCGGGTAAAGATTTGATGGACTATGGAATAAGGAGTGGCAAAAGCCTAAGCTTGGGGATGCCCATGGAACCCCAAGATATTTAAGAGTAGCCAAAATCCTAAGCTTGGGGATGCCACCGGAAGGCATCCCCTCTTTCGTCTTCGTTTATCGGTAACTTTACTTGGAGCTATATTTTTATTCACCACATGATATGTGTTTTGCTTGGAGCGTTGTGTATGATATTAGTATTTGATTTTTAGTTTTCCACAATAATCCTTGCTGTACACACCTTTTGGGAGAAGCCCACTTGATTAGAATTTATTAGAATATGCTATGTGCTTCACTTATATCTTTTGAGCTTGATAGTTTTTGCTCTAGTACTTCACTTATATCTTTTAGAGCACGGCGGTGGCTTAATTTTGTAGAAATTGCTAGTCTCTCATGCTTCACTTATATTATTTTGAGAGTCCCTTAGAACAGCATGGTATTTGCTATGGTTATAAAATTGGTCCTAGAATGGTAGGCATCCAAGTTGGGTATAATAAAAACTATCATAGAAAGTGAATTGGATGCTATGATCAATTTGATACTTGATAATTGTTTTGAGATATGGAGGTAGTGATATTAAAGTCATGCTCGTTGGGTGATTATGAATTTAAAGAATGCTTGTGTTGAAGTTTGTGATTCCCGTAGCATGCACGTATGGTGAACCGCTTTGTGATGAAGTTGGAGCACAATTTTATTTATTGATTGTCTTGCTTATGAGTGGCGGTCGGGGACGAGCAATGGTCTTTTCCTACCAATCTATCCCCCTAGGAGCATGCACATAATACTTTTTTTGATGACTTGTAGATTTTTGCAATAAGTATATGAGTTCTTTTGACTAATGTTGAGTCCATGGAGTATACGCACTCTCACCCTTCCACCATTGCTAGCCTCTCTTGTGCCCCGCAACTTTCGCCTGTACCATACACCCACCATATACCTTCCTCAAAACGGCCATCATACCTACCTATTATGGCATTTCCATAGCCATTCTGAGATATATTACCAAGCAACTTTCCACCGTTCCATTTATATGACACACATCATCATTGTCATATTGCTCTTTGCATGATCATGTAGTTGACATCGTATTTGTGGCAAGGCCACCTTCATAATTTTCATACATGTCACTCTTAATTCATTGCATATCCGGTACACCGCCGGATGCATTCATATAGAGTCATATCTTGTTCTAAGTTTTGAGTTGAAATTCTTGAGGTTGAAAGTAAATAAAAGTGTGATGATCTTCATTATTAGAGCATTGTCCCAGTGAGGAAAGGATGATGGAGACTATGATTCCCCCACAAGTCGGGATGAGACTTCGAACTTTACAAAAAAAGAGAAAGGCCAAAAGAAAAAAAGGAAAAAAAGAATAAAAAAAGAATAAAAAATGAGAGAAAAAGAGAGAAGGGACAATGCTACTATCCATTTACCACACTTGTGCTTCAAAGTAGCACCATGATCATCATGATAGAGAGTCTCCTATGTTGTCACTTTCATATACTAGTGGGAATTTTTCATTATAGAACTTGGCTTGTATATTCCAATGATGGGCTTCCTCAAAATGCCCTAGGTCTTCGTGAGCAAGCGAGTTGGATGCACACCCACTTAGTTTCTTTTGTTGAGCTTTCATATATTTATAGCTCTAGTGCATCCGTTGCATGGCAATCCCTACTCACTCACAATGATATCTATTAATGGGCATCTCCATAGCCCGTTGATACGCCTAGTTGATGTGAGACTATCTTCTCCGTTTTGTCTTCTCCACAACCACCATTCTATTCCACATATAGTGCTATGTCCATGGCTCACGCTCATGTATTGCGTGAAAGTTGAAAAAGTTTGAGATTACTAAAGTATGAAACAATTGATTGGCTTGTCATCGGGGTTGTGCATGATCAAAAACTTTGTGTCATGAAGATAGAGCAACAGCCAGACTATATGATTTTGTAGGGATAACTTTCTTTAGCCGTGTTATTTTGAGAAGACATGATTGCTTTGATTAGTATGCTTGAAGTATTACTATTTCTTATGTCAATATGAACTTTTATTTTGAACCATTTGGATCTGAACAGTCATGCCACAATAAAGAAAATTACATTGAGAATTATGCTAGGTAGTATTCCACATCAAAAATTCTGTTTTTATCAATTACCTACTCGAGGACGAGCAGGAATTAAGCTTGGGGATGCTTGATACGTCTCCAACGTATCTATATTTTTTGATTGTTGCATGCTATTATATTACCCCTTTTGGATGTTTATGGGCTTTATTTTACACATTTATATCATTTTTGGGACTAACCTACTAACCTGAGGCCCAGCCTGTATTGCTGTTTTTTTTGCCTATTTTCAGTATTTTGAAGAAAAGGAATATCAAACGGAGTCCAAACGGAATGAAACCTTCGGGAGCGTGATTTTTGGAACGAACGTGATCCAGAGGACTTGGAGTGCAAGTCAAGAAGCAGCCAAGGTGGCCACGAGGGTGGAGGGCGTGCCCACCCCTACAGGGCGTGCCCCTATCTCGTGGGCCCCTTGGGCGGCCACCGACCTACTTCTTCCTCCTATATATACCCACGTACCCCGAAAACATCCAGGGAGCCAATGAAAAACAATTTCCACCGCCGTAACCTTTTGTATCCGCGAGATTCCATCTTGGAGCCTTCGCCGGCGCTCCGCCGGAGTGGGAATCGACCACGGAGGGCTTCTACATCGACACCATAGCTCCTCCAATGAGTTGTGAGTAGTTTAGCAGAGACCTTAGGGTCCTTAGTTATTAGCTAGATGGCTTCTTCTGTCTTTTTGGATCTCAATACCATGTTCTCCCCCTCTCTTGTGGAGATCTATTCAATGTAACTCTTTTTGCGGTGTGTTTGTCGAGATCCGATGAATTGTGGGTTTATAATCAAGTTTATCTATGAGAAATATTTAAATCTCCTCTGAACTCTTTTATGTATGATTGAGTTATCTATGCAAGTTTCTTCGAATTATCAGTTTGGTTTGGCCTACTAGATTGATCTTTCTTGCAATGGGAGAAGTGCTTAGCTTTGGGTTCAATCATGCGGTGTCTTTACCCAGTGACAATAGGGGTTGCAAGGATCATATTGTATTGTTTCCATCGACGATAAAAAGATGGGGTTTATATCATATTGCATGAGTTTATCCCTCTACATCATGTCATCTTTCTTAATGCGTTATTCTGTTCTTATGAACTTAATACTCTAGATGCATGCTGGATAGCGGTTGATGTGTGGAGTAATAGTAGTAGATGCAGGCAGGAGTCGGTCTACTTGTCGCGAACGTGATGCCTATATACATGATCATGCCTAGATAATCTCCTAATTATTCGCTTTTCTATCAATTGCTCGACAGTAATTTGTTCACCCACCTGTTGACATCAGATTTTGGCACAGTCAAGAACTTATTTAAAATGGCCTCAAATGGAGAAGTGTTATACATGAAAAAGTTTCGTATTGTCGATACGAACATCTTTGATGTTTGGGCCATCGCCATCTGATCTCATCTCGAAGGCCGTAGTTGTGTTCGAAATACTGAGATTTTGTATTCAGAACACTATTCGACACACTACGCCCCCAAGACTGCCTCGTACGAAAAAATGATATACACGGATTGTATTCGTCTCGTCAAAACGATCGATTTTGATATAAGAATCGTTCCAATCCGAGTTTGTATGCAAAAATTAGAGCCATCTGAATACAGCACTATCACGAGCCAAAAGTGGCGCGCCCCACCAGACACCGTGTCTGATGGGTAGCGCGAATACCAGCCTGTGTTGCACGAGCGATTTGACCCTCAAGATGAACTCTAATCAAAAACTGTTCCACATAAAAGTTGTTCATCTTGTCGAAACGGTCAAGATTGCTTTTGCGCTCGTTTCCATCCGAGGTTGTTTACCACCTCAAAAGTCACCCGCAAGGTGCAGCCAGTTTAAACCGAACAGTTTTGGAAAGTTCAGACAAAACCAATCCGAATTTGACTAGGGTTTTGGACGCGAATCCAAGCCTTTTCCTTGCACAGGAAGTCCAGCCGCCTCTTATATACTTGAGGGGTGATGGCCGATTGAACAACACCAATTGAACAAGCACATCTAATACTTTTTCGTGTTCATCTACTTTTATCTCTCCCCTTGTATCTTTCTTCTCGTTCTTCGTCGTTCTTCAAGATTGGAGGCTGCGAATCCACGAGGCTCTAGGGGCGGTAAGGCCGACCTCGAGCAGCCAATTGTCGCTGCGAGCCCTGATGGGGTCCCTCCCGGGCGAGCGGGGCGTTTGGTCCCAAAAGCGCCGGCTTGCTGTCTTGCGTATCGCGCTGGAAGTCGGCCTCCCGCGGTGTGAGTTGCGGAGCATCTCCCCCGGCGCCGCGGGTACACATCGACGTGTTCGTGTGACGCGTTCCAGCGTCAACACACTTTTTGGCGACTCCGCTGGGGACGAAGCTTCGAACGGTCTCCGGCCTGTTCTTGCTACGAAGAGATCGTCATCTAGGGTTTGCTGTCTACAAAGATAATATGAATACACAATCCCTTTATGTAGATGCAAATAATTCATATGGTGTTACTAGATCGTTCAATGAGTATACTCTATCGGCCAACCCTAGTTTTTTCAATCATGCAACTAACTACGTGCAAGGTCCGATTCAAAGTAAGTTATATACTTCAACTTCTTATGATATTAGTAACATACACCATATGTATCGCAACTCACATGCATCGGCAACCCAGCAAATTCATATGCCGATGAGCAACATGATGAGTTCTATTAATCAATATGAAACACCCCAAGTTAGAATTTCCAATGCCATACAAGAAAGTGTTTCACCCTTTTATTCATCGGCAGCTAATGTGCAATATAGTAATCCAACCATGCCGATGAATGAGAGAATTGGCCATGCTACTAGTGGCTATTTGGCCAGTTACTCTCAACCGTCATATGCTACACCTCATGTTACTAATTCTTCGGCACCATACACAACTGTAGATGCTCATAATTCGGCTTCGCACCTTCCTGGTTATAGCCGAATGAATGTAAACTTTACAGGAGCGGTTGTGCCCAACATTGTAGAAGATGAGGTAGTGGTGGCTGCATTGAAGAGTTTAGCCCAAAATAAGAGAATTAGTGCTCTTTGCCTTGAACAACATGAAAAGGGGCTATTTCCTGATTATGCCACAATAAAATTTGGAATTTTGCAAGAAGATGAATCTTTCCCAATTGATAAAATTGGCGAGCAAAAGTATGGTCTTACAACAATGCATATGCCTTCACCTAGTACTACATCATATTATACACCCCCTACACAATTGCAAAATTTCGGCAACACCCGTGTGTCATTGCCGAAAGAATCTAAAAGCATTGGGGGGCAATCATATCCGGAGTGGGCTGAAATTGAGAAAAAGCTTAAAGCTAATTTTGCCGCTTGTCGTCAGAAACAAATAGAAAAAGAATTGGCTCAGATAAAATAGCATTGCCAATTGGTAGTATCAATGAAAAGAAGGATGATTCAAAACATGAAAGTGCTTCGGTTGAAAAATCCGAATCAAGTAGTATATATTCTGAATCCATCAAATCCAACGAGGCAAGCATTATTGAGAAAGGGCATGGCAAGCATAGGAAAACAACGGTGCTTGATTTTTCTGAAGTTAATGGAACCTATTTCCTGCCCTATGAGTTCCGTGCCGTAGAAATTGACAAACTTCAAGGACAAGAACAAGTAGCCGAACAAAGTTCGGCCGACAAAAATCTTCAAAGCAATGATGCACGGATTCAAGAAAAAGATGATGACAAGGTGTTGGGGAGCCATCCAAAGACGAATCAAGATGTTCTTCAAATGGCACCACCATCATGTTCTCCCAACATATTTGAAGAGGTATGCATAGCGAGTAATTTACCTATTTGCAGATTTGGTCGCAACTTCATTATTGATGTATCTATAAGAAATATTCTCATAAGTAATTTTGAAAGACCAATGAAGAAGGGTAATTTACTTGTTAGCAATAAAATTGTTATGGAACATATCGGTCAAACCATTGCGCCATTTATAAAGACCGATAATGACTTATTGTTACAGCCAAAGCTTTCCCCGTTGCTTTATCTAAAGTTCATATCTAGTTGGGTAGCTTTGCTTATTTCATACTTGGCTTGCACTTGGTCTCAACTGAGACATGTACGTTCTAAATATCTTCGTTTCAGAAATTTAAAGCCAAGATTAAATTCTATTGAGAAAACCGATGATAATACAATATCTTATCCAAAGACATCGGAGATAGAGTGGAAAACACAATGCATAGCCGAATGGGGAGATTCCAAATCTGAACCATTCGTTTGCTTATCTCCAAAGCCGTTCAATCAGCAAGATCGGCTAGGAAACAAGAAGTATACTATCAATTCAAGCATGTGTGATAAAATATTTGATTTGTTGCTGAAAAATAATTACATTACAATTCTTGATCACCATGTTAAGCCATCAATCCAAGGACGAATGTATTGTAAGTTGCATGATTCGTTCAAGCATAATTTTGAGGATTGCAACATGTTTTGTCAAATAGTTAAATCGGCCATTGAAAAAGGACGATTGAAGTTTGTTGAAACACCAAGAGATGACCAGTCTATTCCGATTGGTCCCGATGGCAAAACGTTTTTACATCGGCTGCTTCAAGCCGATCCATTTAAAAAGAATGTAAAAGTTGCAGGTGATGGGATCAAGCTTACAAGTAAAGAAGTTGTTGAAGAGCATAACGAGCATAATCTTGAGGGCGGGAGTTCCATCGAAGCTACAATGGAGACGCCAAGGACTGGGGGGCAGCAAGCAAATCTAATGATCGATGAAAGCAAACCAAAAGAAAACAAAGGCCGGAATAAGTGCAAGTGTAAGAGATCAAAAATCACCTTTGCTGAACTATTGGATAAATATCAAAAGAAGAGTGAAGAGAAGAATGCTTATCGACCAAATCATGCAAAGAAACCAAGATCACCCCCAAGGCGCAAATATGAGGATCGGTATTGGCAAAGTGATAATTTTAATGCAACATATTCATATCCTTATTTTGGGCCGCCGATGCCAATGCCGTGGATACCTCCCTATGCTCATATAGATACATATTCATCATGGGACAGGTATGATACAAGGGTACATTCTCCATCTTATTCTAGACCATCTCACCAATACTATGCAGCTCCAAGGAGATCAACATTTGAACAATCACGCGTCAAAGACTGTTTCTATCATAAGGAATCGGTCCAGAGCTCAAGAAATAAGAAAGAGGTGGTAAAGCAAGTTTACCGCGTGAAAAGAGATGGTCGTAAGTGTGCTGCTTCAGATTTGATCTCAAATAACAAAGAGCCAATTAAAGTGTTGACATTGGCTACAAAAGGCAAAGAAGTGAAGCAATCAACTCATAAAAATCAGAGTGCCAAATCTGAAGAAAAGAAGTTGAGGGTGCACAAGTCCCAAAAAGAGTTGCCATTGGTTGAAACAAAATCGCAGCCGAGATGCCCACTCGGTTTATCATATTGGCAAAAGAAAAAATTACAAAATCTTAGTGCACAAGAGCTGAAAAAGAAGAACATGGCATGGGTTCCCAAGAAGATCAATCAACACAAAAATGATGTGCATGCTTCTGTTGCAACAAGTACAATAAAAGTGAAGAAGGAAAATAATGAAAGCAACAAACAATTAAGCCGAAGGTGCGCATCACAACATCAAAATCTTCGGTTAGCACATCATCCATTTTCTTCAACCATGTCGTTGATGCCTTTGCCATGGAATTCATCCCTAGGTATGATCAATTACCCTTCATTGATTTATTTTGATCCATGGATGCAACATAATTTTCTATATCATGAGAGAGTATTACCAAATTACCATACATTTGGTTAGTTACATTGTTGCTAATACAAAGGGGCCAAAATATTTTATTCCTATTTTATTTGTTTATTTCGGCTATACATACTTTGGTGGATGAATTCTACATGGACCTCATGTTAATGGCTAATATTTATCTATTGCACTAAGAATATATCAAAGCATGGCCGGTGTAGTATCCTAACATCGTCATTAGTTCAATTGGAGACCAAAACAAGCCTTATGCCACTTAAAATATTTTTACACAATAATCAAAGCCGAATATGAAATTTATTCGGTTTGGAGCTTTTGGTTGCTATAGGTGCTATACAGATTGAGGCTTTCAGTGATTCGTTATAAGTAGTGCAACAAATATCCAAGGGTTATCAATGTTTTGACGAGTCACTTATAGTTTATCTTAAGGTATGTCTAGATGCAAAATTACCTTGGGTTGCTATAAAATTTTTCATATTTTTGGACATGACAATTTGAAAGAGTTGGCACAGCAAGCATCCGACTACTATGTTAATCATGGTGTGTTGCATTTCTATCAATAGCCGATGCTTAGTCTCGTCAGAATAGGTAAGGCCGAACCGAAGTCCACCGCTTCGGCCACTAATGAATTTTTCTTATACAGGCAAAAATAAGGATTGGAGAAAGTTTATTATTGATTATCAGCAAAATCCTAGCAAAAGGGTGAATAATATGGTTCCAAGGATGACCTTGAGATACATATCTATGGGACTTTATCATCGGATTGTTAAGGAAGTTGGGAAAGTTTCACCCAAGCTTGCGTCAAAATATTCACACAAGCAATGGCCGATATAAACTTATCGTCCTAAGAATATGCCAAAATGGCCGGTGGAGTGTTGACATCATCCTTAGAGCAAGCTATGTGCAAGTTATTTTTCGGCACACAGGCTTTGCCGAAAAACAGGGGGGCATGTGTTGACATCAGATTTTGGCACAGTCAAGAACTTATTTAAAATGGCCTCAAATGGAGAAGTGTTATACATGAAAAAGTTTCGTATTGTCGATACGAACATCTTTGAAGTTTGGGCCATCGCCATCTGATCTCATCTCGAAGGCCGAAGTTGTGTTCGAAATACTGAGATTTTGTATTCAGAACACTATTCGGCACATTACGCCCCCAAGACTGCCTCGTATGGAAAAATGATATACATGGATTGTCTTCGTCTCGTCGAAAAGATCGATTTTGATATAAGAATCATTCCAATCCGAGTTTGTATGCAAAAGTTAGAGCCATCTGAATACAACACTATCACGAGTCAAAAGTGGCGCGCCCCACCAGACACCGTGTCTGATGGGTAGCGCGAATACCAGCCTGTGTTGCACGAGCGATTTGACCCTCAAGATGAACTCTAATAAAAAACTGTTTAACATAAAAATTGTTCGTCTCGTCAAAACGGTCAAGATTGCTTTTGAGCTCGTTTCCATCCGAGGTCGTTTACCACCTCAAAAGTTACCCGCAAGGTGCAGCCAGTTTAAACCGAACAGTTTTGAAAAGTTCGGACAAAACCAATCCGAATTTGACTAGGGTTTTGGACGTGAATCCAAGCCTTTTCCTTGCACGGGAAGTCCAGCCGCCTCTTATATACCTGAGGGGTGATGGCCGATTAAACAACACCAATCGAACAAGCACATCTAATACTTTTTCGTGTTCATCTACTTTTATCTCTCCCCTTGTATCTTTCTTCTCGTTCTTCGTCGTTCTTCAAGATTGGAGGCTGCGAATCCACGAGGCTCTAGGGGCGGTAAGGCCGACCTCGAGCAGTCAATCGTCGCCGCAAGCCCTGACGGGGTCCCTCTCGGGAGAGCGGGGCGTCTGGTCCCAAAAGCGCCGGCTTGCTGTCTTGCGTATTGCGCTGGAAGTCGGCCTCCCGCGGCGTGAGTTGCGGAGCATCTCCCTCGGCGCCACGGGTACACATCGACGTGTTCGTGTGACGCGTTCCAGCGTCAACACCACTGTAATACTTATGCTATCTTGAGAGAAGCCACTATTGAAACCTATGGCCCTCGGGTCTATCTTTTATCATATAAGCTTTCAATTTACTTTTATTTGCATCTTTACTTTTCCAATCTATATTATAAAATACCAAAAATATATTTATCTTATCTATCTCTATCAGATCTCACTTTCGCAAGTAGCCGTGAAGGGATTGACAACCCCTTTATTGCGTTGGTTGCGAGTTCTTTGTTTGTTTGTGTAGGTGCGTGGGACTTTTGAGGAGCCTCCTACTGGATTGATACTTTGGTTCTTAAAACTGAGGGAAATACTTACGCTACTATTGCTGCATCACCCTTTCCTCTTCAAGGAAAACCAACGCAAGCTCAAGACGTAGCACCGATTTTTATGATTATGAAATTTGGCAAATGGATGTCAAAACTGCATTCCTTAATGGATTTCTTAAAGAAGAGTTGTATATGATGCAACCAGAAGGTTTTGTCGATCTAAAAGGTGCTAACAAAGTGTGCAAGCTCCAGCGATCCATTTATGGACTAGTGCAAGCCTCTCGGAGTTGGAATATACGCTTTGATAATGTGATCGAAGCATATGGTTTTATATAGACTTTTGGAGAAGCCTGTATTTACAAGAAAGTGAGTGGGAGCTCTGTAGCATTTCTAGTATTATATGTGGATGACATATTGTTGATTGGAAATAATACAGAATTTCTGGATAGCATAAAAAGATACTTGAATAAGAATTTTTCAATGAAAGACCTCGGTGAAGCTGCTTACATATTGGGCATCAAGATCTATAGAGATAGATCAAGACGCTTAATTGGACTTTCACAAAGCACATACCTTGATAAAGTTTTGAAGAAGTTCAAAATGGATTAGTCAAAGAAAGGGTTCTTGCCTGTGTTACAAGGTGTGAAGTTGAGTCAGACTCAATGTCCGACCACTGCAGAAGATAGAGAGAAAATGAAAGTCATTCCCTATGCTTCAGCCATAGGTTCTATCATGTATGGAATGATGTGTACCAGACCTGATGTGTGCCTTGCTATAAGTATAGCAGGGAGGTACCAAAGTAATCTAGGAGTGGAATACTGGACAACGGTCAAGAACATCCTGAAATACCTGAAAAGGACTAAGGATATGTTTCTCATTTATGGAGGTGACAAAGAGCTTGTCGTAAATGGTTACGTCGATGCAAGCTTTGAGACTGATCCGGATGACTCTAAGTCGCAAACCGGATACGTATTTATACTAAATGGTGGAGCTGTCAGTTGGTGCAGTTCCAAGCAAAGTGTTGTGGCGGGATCTACATGTGAAGAGGAGTACATAGCTGCTTCAGAAGCAGCAAATTAAGGAGTCTGGATGAAGGAGTTCATATCTGATGTAGGTGTAATACCTAGTGCATCGGGTCTAATGAAAATCTTTTGTGACAATACTAGAGCAATTGCCTTGGCAAAGGAATCCAGATTTCACAAGAGAACCAAACACATCAAGAGACGCTTCAATTCCACCTGACATCAAGTCAAGGAGGAAAACATAGAGATTTGCAAGATACATACGGATATGAATGTGGCAGACCCGTTGACTAAACCTCTTCCACGAGCAAAACATGATCAGCACCAAGACTCCATGGGTTTTAGAATCATTACTTTGTAATCTAGATTATTGACTCTAGTGCAAGTGGGAGACTGAAGGAAGTATGCCCTAGAGGCAATAATAAAGTTGTTATTTATATTTCCTTATATCATGATAAATGTTTATTATTCAAGCTAGAATTGTATTAATTGGAAACTTAGTACATGTGTGAATACATAGACAATACATAGTGTCCCTTGTGTGCCTCTACCTGACTAGCCCGTTAATCAAAGATGGTTATGTTTCCTAACCATGGACATGTGTTTCATTTGATTAACGGGATCACATCCTTAGAGAATGATGTGATGGACAATACCCATCCATTAGCTTAGCATTACGATCTTTACAGTTTTATTGCTACTGCTTTCTTCATGACTTATACATGTTCCTCTGACTATGAGATTATGCAACTCCCTAATACCGTAGGAACACCTTGTGTGCTATCAAACATCACAACGTAACTGGGTGATTATAAAGATGCTCTACAAGTGTCTCCGAAGGTGTTTGTTGAGTTGGCATAGATCAAGATTAGGATTTGTCACTCCGTGTATCGGAGAGGTATCTCTGGGACCTCTAGGTAATACTCATCACTATAAGCCTTGCCCGCAATGTGATTAATGAGTTATTCACGGGATGAAGCATTACGGAACAAGTAAGGAGATTTGCCGGTAACAAGATTGAACTAGGTATGATTATACCGATGATCGAATCTCGGGCAAGTAACATACCGATGACAAAGGGAACATAGTTGTTGTGCGGTTTGACCAATAAAGATCTTAGTAGAATATGTAGGAGCCAATATGAGCATCCAGGTTCCGCTATTGGTTATTAATCGGAGATGTGTCTCGATCATGTCTACATAGTTCTCGAACCCGTAGGGTTCGCGCGCTTAACGTTCGATGACGATTTGTATTAAGAGTTATGTTTTTTTCATGACCGAAGTTTGTTTGGAGTCCCGGATGAGATCACGGATGTGACGAGGAGTCTCAAAATGGTCGAGACATAAAGATTGATATATTGGAAGGTTATGTTCGGACACCGGAATGGTTTCGGAAAAGTTCGGACATTTTCCAGAGTACTAGGAGGTTACCGGAACCGCCCGGGGGATTGATGGGCCTTCATGGGCCTTAGTGGAAGAGAGGAGGCGGCGGCCAGGTGGAGCCCCCCCGCCAGCATAAGGGGTGGGGGGCACAGGCCCCCTTTCCTCTTTCTCCTCCACCTCTTTCCGTCTTCTCCTATTCCGGAAAGGAAAGGGGAATCCTACGAGGACTAGGGAGTCCTAGTAGGACTTCCCACACTTGGCACGCCCCCTTGGCCGACCGTCTCCTCCCCTCCTTTTTTATATACAGGGGCAGGGGCACCCCAAAGGCAGACCAAGGTTTCTCTTAGCCGTGTGCGGTGCCCCCTTCCACAGTTTACTCCTCCGGTCATAGCGTCGTAGTGCTAGGCGAAGCCCTGCGTGGATCACATCATCAACACCGTCGCCATGCCGTCGTGCTGATGGAACTCTCCCTCGACCCTCTATTGGATCAAGAGTTTGAGGGACGTCATCGAGCTAAACGTGTGCTGAACACGGAGGTGATTTTTGGTACTTGGATCGGTTGGATCATGAAGACATTTGACTACATCAACCGCGTTAACTAACGCTTCCTCTTTCGGTCTACGAGGGTACGTGGACAAACTCTCCTGCTCTCGTTGCTATGCATCTCCTAGATAGATCTTGCGTGATCATAGGAATTTTTTTGAAATTGCATGCTACATTCCCCAACATGAAGCACTTATGCAACTTTTCTATCATGAACACTTAGTGCTACTTTCAAGCACTTTACATGTGTACTCTAAAAAGGATAATGGCATTGCTCATTGTCTCGTTCACTTTTTTTGTGCTTCCTTGATAGATCCTCTTTTATTTAGCTCCTCCTTTATGCATCTTTTTTCCTTTTCTTTTTATTATTCACCTCCGTGGTGCATATTTTATTTTCTGTCAAAGAAAAATTTAACACATTACAATGATGACACTTTCTCAACTTCATCTAAATGCAAACATAGCTCTTACTATGAACATGAAAATATTGCACTGTATGATGCCTCTAGCAGTGTACCAGGATGTGCAATGATCTAGTGTAGCAGCATGAGCAAATATCCTAGCCATAAGAAAACAAAGCTAGCTATAATGATCAGGAAAAGCATATGACAATGAAAACATATCTCTAGTCATGTAACATAAATTGTAGTGCATGGAAATTTATTCGGAATACCTACGGAAATGCCATTAGTAGGAGGTATGGTGGCTGTTTTGAGGAGATGTTTGAGTTTGTGTGTAGGAGAACAAGAGGAAGTCCTCTCGCGGGGTTGTGGGTACTAGAGAATGATGCACCATGTCTCAATGTGAGATTGGGAAATGCTTAGTACCGAAGAGGCTAGCAAATAAACAGTTTATGGGGTGGAAGCTTAGAGCTCAAAGACATGCATTAATCACAAAGAACACATCAACCAAATAAGTGCCTCATGGCATTACTAGAGCATAGTATAACAAGCCAAGTATCCCATGAGAATTGATTGGTAGGTTTAAAACCATCATTCGCTCCAGGCAAAATCTATGATGGTTGAGTGCAAATAAAACTAAGTGGTTTCAGCTTCTCATTAGAATCCTCAATTTTTCGTTATTTTGGTGAAAGAAAGGCAACATTTTATAACATTATTTCTAAATAATAGTAGCTACTTTGCATACAAATCCATAGTGATAAGAATTTCTCAAAATCGAAGCCAAAAATCCACAACTATTGAAATACACTCTTATTTCAGTGTTTCCGTCAAGTTAATTACCATCCTAAGCATGCAAGACTTAATGTCCAGTATAAAATCAAGATAATAACCTCAAGATATATCATTAGAAGATGTGTCAACCAAGTCCTATGACCTTCTAACAAAGTATAAGTGAATCATAGAAAGTTATAACAGCAAAACACCACTTCGATTACTATAGCGGATAAAAGTGTCGAGTAAAATAATCAAGCCAAGAACTCTGCCTATATATAATTATGCAAATTACCAGAGGTGATGATTACATTTGTTCAAAATAAAAAAAAATAAAAAAAGATGATCCAAAGTTATGCAAACAAAGCAAAACTAGATGCAAAGGAGGTTCAAGAGGAGTCATATAGTGGTTGTTGATGTAGAACAAGGATGACCAAGGTATCCCCAATCTTAGAATTTTTGGTCTTCTTAGAATTGAAGTGGGGGTGACTTGGGCATCCCCAAGCTTGAATTTGGAAAACTCATGTTGATTATGATAGTGATGTCATCCCTAATGAAGTTAACCTCATAGAAACAGTAAAGCTCATGGGAGGTGGTGTGTTCGGGTTAGTCCATAAATAAAATAATAATTCTACTTGCTGTATATAAATGATGTCAGGATGGCATAACAGTAGTTGCATCAAAGGCTACAACTACATATCACGCGCTCCACAATCTTTGCTTCCCCACACCAGTTGCAATGGAGATGAATGGTTTCCCCATGAACACGACATAAAACTTTAGGGTTCTTTGTTACTCCCAATTGTAATGATCGGGAAAGGAGGGAAATAGGTAATATCACTACAAACCTCCAAGATCTCACTATCACACCAATAGTAATTTCCTCAAGTCCAAAAAGTGACTAATGATGAGTGGTCGAGCTTCACAACACCACGAGGAGATCAACACAACAAATAAAAATAGGATGATCAATCCATTCATAGGCATTCAGTTCTAATCATGCAAGGGTTCATCCATATCCTCAACAAGTAATGCAACTACTCAAACATGTAAAGGATAACACCGAAGAAAGGGATGATACAAGACGACACCAAGTCAGAGAAGGAGAAAGGCATGGCGACGCCTATGGTGATGGCACCGGTGGAGATGGTACTGGCCCGAAGGCCGGTGCGGCGTAGTGGCAGAGCCTCCTCTTCCTTATTCTTGTCTTGACTCTTCTTCTATGGATGTGGTCTTAAAGAAGCAATGGAGATTAATCTTAGATGACAATGGTTGGTTACCGACTGCTAGGGTTGAGGGTGTATATCTAGGAGCTCTCCCAAAGCCTCCTCCATAGATGCATCTCTTTTCTTTTGATCCAAGGGCTTTATATGAGCAAAATCCTATCCCAATACCTCCCTTAGTGTCCAAAGAAGTCGTGGAACAAATAGGGATGAAATCCATGAAGTATAGCGTGTGATCTAGGCAATTTCACAGTTTTCTAGGCCTGGTATGACCACCGGTCATACCTAACACGGTTATTTTCTCTGGACCCCTTTACTAAACTGGCGTCATTTCTTCATACAAACTTTGATTTTGACATTCGTGGACTCTTTGGATTCAAGTGAATGACCCTGATGCATCTGGGGTGTTGAATTTTCCATTTCAGCACTCCAAAAATATATGATATTTGACACTTCAAAATGACTATGTCTGGTGCCTGGAAGTCCTCCATATTGATCTCAAACTTGGACATCGTGCTTGGTCTATGGTTGCTCCAAAACACCTATAGACACAACAAAACAAAGGAACTAACAAAAACTACAAACTATGCCATGCTCACAATGAGAAAAGTAAAAACTGGAAATCACGCATAATGGACATGTACTTGGTTTAGTGGGACATGATATATGGAGATAATATGTAACAAATGAGCTCCGAAAATTGTTGGGGAACGTAGTAATTTCAAAAAATTTCCTACGTACACGCAAGATCATGGTGATGGCATAGCAACGAGAGGAGAGAGTGTTGTCCACGTACCCTCGTAGACCGTAAGTGGAAGCGTTATGACAACGCGGTTGATGTAGTCATACGTCTTCATGATCCGACCGATCCAAGTACCGAACGTACGGCACCTCCGAGTTCAGCACACGTTCAGCTCGATGACGATCCCCGGGCTCCGATCCAGCAAAGCTTCGGGGATGAGTTCCGTTAGCACGACGGCGTGGTGACGATGATGATGCTCTACTGGCACAGGGCTTCGCCTAAACTCCACGACGATATGACCGAGGTGGAATATGGTGGAGGGGGGCACCGCACATGGCTAACGAACGATCCGTAGATCAACTTGTGTTGTTGTGCCTAGAGGTGCCCCCCTGCCCCCGTATATAAAGGAGGGAGGGGGAGGTGCGGCCGGCCAGGAGGGGCACGCCAGGAGGAGTCCTCCTCCCACCGGGAGTAGGACTCCCCCCCTTCCTTGTTGGAGTAGGAGAGAAGGAAAGAGAGGGAGAGGAGGAAGGAAAAGGGGGCTGCACCCCTTGTCCAATTCGGACCAGAAGGGGGCTGCGCACCTCCTTCCTTTCAGCCTCTCTCCTCTATTCCAGTATGGCCCAATAAGGCCCATATACTCCCCGGCGAATTTCCGTAACTCTCTGGTACTCCGAAAAATACCCGAATCACTCGGAACCTTTCCGAACTCCGAATATAGTCGTCCAATATATCGATCTTTACGTCTCGACCATTTCGAGACTCCTCGTCATCTCCCCGATCTCATCCGGGACTCCGAACTCCTTAGGTACATCAAAACTCATAAACTCATAATATAACTGTCATCGAAACCTTAAGCGTGCGGACCCTACGGGTTCGAGAACTATGTAGACATGACCTAGAACTATTCTTGGTCAATAACCAATAGCGGAACCTGGGTGCCCATGTTGGTTCCTACATATTCTACGAAGATCTTTATCGGTCAAATCGCATAACAACATACGTTGTTCCCTTTGTCATCGGTATGTTACTTGCCCGAGATTTGATCGTCGATATTCAATACCTAGTTCAATCTTGTTACTGGCAAGTCTCTTTACTCGTTCTGTAACACATCATCTTATAACTAACTCATTAGTTACAATGCTTGCAAGGCTTAGGTGATGAGTATTACCGAGAGGGCCCAGAGATACCTCTCCAACAATCGGAGTGACAAAACCTAATCTCGAATTATGCCAGCCCAACATGTACCTTCGGAAACACCTGTAGAGCACCTTTATAATCACCCAGTTACGTTGTGACGTTTGGTAGCACACAAAGTGTTCTTCCGGTAAACGGGAGTTGCATAATCTCATAGTTACAGGAACATGTATAAGTCATGAAGAAAGCAATAGCAACATACTAAACGATCAAGTGCTAGGCTAACGGAATGGGTCATGTCAATCACATCATTCTCCTAATGATGTGATCCCATTAATCAAATGACAACACATGTCTATGGTTAGGAAACATAACCATCTTTGATTAATGAGCTAGTCAAGTAGAGGCATACTAGTGACTATATGTTTGTCTATGTATTCACACATGTATCATGTTTCCGGTTAATAAAATTCTAGCATGAATAATAAACATTTATCATGAAATAAGGAAATAAATAATAACTTTATTATTGCCTCTAGGGCATATTTCCTTCAGTCTCCCACTTGCACTAGAGTCAATAATCTAGTTCACATCGCTATGTGATTTAACACCAATATTCACATCTGCATGTGATTAATACCCATAGTTCACATCATCATGTGATCAACATCCAAAGGGTTTACTAGAGTCAATAATCTAGTTCACATCGCTATGTGATTAACACCCAAAAGAGTACTAAGGTATGATCATGTTTTGCTCGTGAGAGAAGCTTAGTCAACGGGTCTGTCATATTCAGAGCCGTATGTATTTCACAAATATTCTATGTCCACAATGCTATGCATGGAGCTACTCTAGCTAATCGCTCCCACTTTCAATATGTATCCAGATTGAGACTTAGAGTCATCTGGATTGGTGTCAAATTTTGCATCGTTGTAACTTTTACGACGGGCTCTTTTATCACCTCCATAATCGAGAAACATCTCCTTAGTCCTCACTAAGGATATTCTTGACCCATGTCCAGTGATCTACTTATTAGATCAAAATTGTATTCCTTTGCCAAACACAGAGCAAGGTATACAATAGGTCTGGTTCACAACATAGCATACTTTATAGAACCTATGACTGAGGCATAGGGAATGACTTTTCATTCTCTTTCTATTTTATGCAATGGTCGGGTCTTGAGTCTTACTCAACTTCACACCTTGTAACACAGGCAAGAACTCCTTTTTTGACTGCTCCATTTTGAACTATTTCAAAAATTTATCAAGGTATGTACTCATTGAAAAATCTTATCAAGCGTCTTGATCTATCTATATAGATCTTGATGCTCAATATGTAAGTAGCTTTACTGAGGTCTTTCTTTTAAAGAACTCCTTTCAAACACTTCTTTATGCTTTGCAGAATAATTCTACATTATTTCCGATCAACAATATGTCATTCACATATACTTATCAGAAATGCTACAGAGCTCCCACTCACTTTCTTGTAAATACAGGCTTCTTCAAAAGTCTGTATAAAACCATATGCTTTGATCAACTCATCAAAGCATATATTCCAACTCCGAGATGCTTGAACCAGTCCATAGATGGATCGCTGGAGCTTGCACAATTTGTTAGCACCTTTAGGATTGACAAAACCTTCTGGTTGCATCATATACAACTCTTCTTTAAGAAAACCATTAAGGAATGCAGTTTTGTTTATCCATTTGCCAGATTTCATAAAATGCGGCAATTGCTAACATGATTCAGACAGACTTAAGCATAGATACGAGTGAAAAACTCTCATCGTAGTCAACACCTTGAACTTGTCGAAAACCTTTTGCGACAATTCTAGCTTTGTAGATAGTAACACTATCAGCGTCCGTCTTCCTCTTGAAGATCCATTTAATCTCAATGTCTCGCCGATAATTGGGCAAGTCAATCAAAGTCCATACTTTGTTTTCATACATGGATCTTATCTCAGATCTCATGGCCTCAAGCCATTTTGCGGAATCTGGGCTCACCATCGCTTCTTCATAGTTCGTAGGTTCGTCATGGTCTAGTAACATAACTTCCAGAACAGGATTACCGTACCACTCTGGTGCGGATCTTACTCTGTAAGACCTACGAGGTTCTGTAGTAACTTAATCTGAAGTTTCATGATCATCATCATTAACTTCCTCACTAATTGGTGTAGTAGTCACAGGAACAGATTTCTGTGATGAACTAATTTCCAATAAGGGAGCAGGTACAGTTACCTCATCAAGTTCTACTTTCCTCCCACTCACTTCTTTCGAGAGAAACTTCTTCTCTAGAAAGGATCCATTCTTGGCAACGAATGTTTTGCCTTCAGATCTGTGATAGAAGGTGTACCCAACAGTTTCCTTTGGGTATTCTATGAAGACGCACTTCTCCGATTTGGGTTTGAGCTTATCACGATGAAACTTTTTCATATAAGCATCGTAGCCCTAAACTTTAAGAAACGACAACTTGGGTTTCTTGCTTAACCACAGTTCATACGATGTCATCTCAACGGATTTAGATGGTGCCCTATTAAACGTGAATGCAGCTGTCTGTAATGCATAACCCCAAAACGATAGTGGTAAACCGATAAGAGACATCATAGATCGCACCATATCTAGTAAAGTATGATTACGATGTTCAGACACACCATTACATTGTGGTGTTCCAGATGGCGTGAGTTGCAAAACTATTTCACATTGTTTCAAATGAAGACCAAACTCATAACTCAAATATTCGTCTCCACGATCAGATCGTAGAAACTTTATTTTTCTTGTTACGATGATTTTTCCACTTCACTCTGAAATTCTTTGAACTTTTCAACTATTTCAGGCTTATGTTTCATCAAGTAGATATACCCATATCTGCTCAAATCATCTGTGAAGGTTAGAAAATAATGATACTTGCCACGAGCCTTAACACTCATCGGATCACATACATTGGTATGTATTATTTCCAATAAGTCAGTAGCTCGTTCCATTGTTTCGGAGAACGGAGTTTTATTCATCTTGCCCAAAAGGCACGGTTCACAAGCATCAAATGATTCATAACCAAGTGATTCCGAAAATCCATCTTTATGGAGTTTCTTCATGCGCTTTACACCGATATGACCCAAACGGCAGTGCCATAAATAAGTTGCACTATCATTATTAACTTTGCATCTTTTGGCTTCAACATTATGAATATGTGTATCACTACGATCGAGATCCAACAAACTATTTTCATTGGGTGTATGACCATTGAAGGTTTTATTCATGTAAACAGAACAACAATTATTCTCTGACTTTAAATGAATAACCGTATTGCAATAAACATGATCAAATCATATTCATGCTCAACGCAAACGCCAAATAACATTTATTTAGGTTTAACACTAATCCCGAAAGTATAGGGAGTGTGCGATGATGATCATATCAATCTTGGAACCACTTCCAACACACATCGTCACTTCACCCTCAACTAGTCTCTGTTTATTCTGTAACTCCTGTTTCGAGTTACTAATCTTAGCAACCGAACAAGTATCAAATACTCAGGGGCTACTATAAACACTAGTAAGGCACACATCAATAACCTGTATATCAAATATACCCTTGTTCACTTTGCCATCCTTCTTATCCACCAAATATCCAGGGCATTTCCGCTTCCAGTGACCATTTCCTTTGCAGTGTTAACACTCAGTTTCAGGCTTTGGTCCAGCTTTGGTCTTCTTCACGGGAGTGACAACTTGTTTGCCATTCTACTTGAAGTTTCCCTTTCTTTTCTTTTGCCCTTTTCTTGAAACTAGTGGTCTTGTCAATCATCAACACTTGATGCTCCTTCTTGATTTCTACCTTCGTCGATTTCAACATTACGAAGAGCTCGGGAATCGTTTTCGTCATCCCTTGCATACTATAATTCATCACGAAGTTCTAGTAACTTAGTAATGGTGACTAGAGAATTCTGTCAATCACTATCTTATCTGGAAGATTAACTCCCACTTGATTCAAGCGATTGAAGTACCCAGACAATCTGAGCACATGCTCACTAGTTGAGCGATTCTCCTCCATCTTTTAGCTATAGAACTTGTTGGAGACTTCATGTCTCTCAACTCGGGTATTTGCTGGAAATATTAACTTCAACTCCTGGAACATCTCATATGGTCCATGACGTTCAAAACGTCTTTGAAGTCCCGATTCTAAACCGTTAAGCATGGTGCACTAAACTATCAAGTAGTCATCATATTGAGCTAGCCAAACATTCATAACGTCTGCATCTACTCCTGCAATAGGTTTGTCACCTAGCGGTGCATCAAGGACATAATTCTTCTGTGCAGCAATGAGGATAAACCTCAGATCACGGATCTAATCCGCATCATTGCTACTAACATCTTTCAACACAATTTTCTCTTGGAACATATCAAAATAAACATATGAAAGCAACAACGCAAGCTATTGATCTACAATATAATTTGCAAAATACTACCAGGACTAAGTTCATGATAAATTTAAGTTCAATTAATCATATTACTTAAGAACTCCCACTTAGACAGACATCTCTCTAGTCATCTAAGTGATCACGTGATCCAAATCAACTAAACCATAACCGATCATCACGTGAGATGGAGTAGTTTTCAATGGTGAACATCACTATGTTGATCATATCTACTATATGATTCACGCTCGACCTTTCGGTCTCCGTGTTCCGAGGCCATATCTGCATATGCTAGGCTCGTCAAGTTTAACCTGAGTATTCCGCGTGTGCAAAAACTGGCTTGCACCCGTTGTAGATGGACGTAGAGCTTATCACACCCGATCATCACGTGGTGTCTGGGCACGACGAACTTTGACAATGGTGCATACTCAGGGAGAACACTTCTTGATAATTTTAGTGAGAGATCATCTTAAATTGCTGTTGTCAATCAAAGCAAGATAAGATGCATAAAGGATAAACATCACATGCAATCAATATAAGTGATATGATATGGCCATCATCTTCTTGTGCTTGTGATCTCCATCTCCGAAGCACCGTCGTGATCACCATCGTCACCGGCGCGACACCTTGATCTCCATCGTAGCATCGTTGTCGTTACGCCATCTATTGCTTCTACGACTATCGCTATCGCTTAGTGATAAAGTAAAGCAATTACAGGGCGTTTGCATTTCATACAATAAAGCGACAACCATATGGCTCCTGCCAGTTGCCGATAACTTCGGTTACAAAACATGATCATATCATACAATAAAATATAGCATCACGTCTTGACCATATCACATCACAACATGCCCTGCAAAAACAAGTTAGACGTCCTCTACTTTGTTGTTGCAAATTTTACGTGGCTGCTACGGGCTTAGCAAGAACCGTTCTTACCTACGCATCAAAAACCACAACGATAGTTTGTCAAGTTGGTGCTGTTTTAACCTTCGCAAGGACCGGGCGTAGCCACACTCGATTCAGCTAAAGTGAGAGAGACAGACACCCGCCAGCCACCTTTAAGCACAAGTGCTCGTAATGGTGAAACCAGTCTCGCGTAAGCGTACGCGTAATGTCGGTCCGCGCCGCTTCATCTCACAATACCGCCGAACCAAAGTATGACATGCTGGTAAGCAGTATGACTTGTATTGCCCACAACTCACTTGTGTTCTACTCGTGCATATAACATCAACGCATAAAACCTAGACTCGGATGCCACTGTTGGGGAACGTAGTAATTTCAAAAAAATTCCTACGTACACGCAAGATCATGGTGATGGCATAGCAACGAGAGGAGAGAGTGTTGTCCACATACCCTCGTAGACCGTAAGCGGAAGCGTTATGACAACGCGGTTGATGTAGTCGTACGTCTTCATGATCCGACCGATCCAAGTACTGAACGTACGGCACCTCCGAGTTCAGCACACGTTCAGCTCGATGACGATCCTCGAGCTCCGATCCAGCAAAGCTTCGGGGATGAGTTCCGTCAGCACGACGGCGTGGTGACGATGATGATGCTCTACCGGCGCAGGGCTTCGCCTAAACTCCGCGACGATATGACCGAGGTGGAATATGGTGGAGGGGGGCACCGCACACGGCTAAGGAACGATTCGTAGATCAACTTGTGTTGTTGTGCCTAGAGGTGCCCCCCTGCCCCCATATATAAAGGAGGAAGGGGGAGGTGCGGCCGGCCAGGAGGGGCGCGCCAGGAGGAGTCCTCCTCCCACCGGGAGTAGGACTCCCCCCTTCCTTGTTGGAGTAGGAGAGAAGGAAATAGGGGGAGAGGAGGAAGGAAAAGGGGGCTGCACCCCTTGTCCAATTCGGACCAGAAGGGGGCTGCGCACCTCCTTCCTTTCAGCCTCTCTCCTCTATTCCCGTATGGCCCAATAAGGCCCATATACTCCCCGGCGAATTCCCGTAACTCTCCGGTACTCCGAAAAATACCCGAATCACTCAGAACCTTTCCGAACTCCGAATATAGTCGTCCAATATATCGATCTTTACGTCTCGACCATTTTGAGACTCCTCGTCATGTCCCCGATCTCATCCGGGACTCCGACCTCCTTTGGTACATCAAAACTCATAAACTCATAATATAACTGTCATCGAAACCTTAAGCGTGCGGACCCTACGGGTTCGAGAACTATGTAGACATGACCTAGAACTATTCTTGGTCAATAACCAATAGCGGAACCTGGATGCCCATATTGGTTCCTACATATTCTACGAAGATCTTTATCGGTCAAACCGCATAACAACATACGTTGTTCCCTTTGTCATCGGTATGTTACTTGCCCGAGATTTGATCGTCGGTATTCAATACCTAGTTCAATCTCGTTACCGGCAAGTCTCTTTACTCGTTCTGTAACACATCATCTTATAACTAACTCATTAGTTACAATGCTTGCAAGGCTTAGGTGATGAGTATTACCGAGAGGGCCCAGAGATACCTCTCCGACAATCGGAGTGACAAAACCTAATCTCGAATTATGCCAACCCAACATGTACCTTCGGAAACACCTGTAGAGCACCTTTATAATCATCCCAGTTACGTTGTGACGTTTGGTAGCACACAAAGTGTTCTTCCAGTAAACGGGAGTTGCATAATCTCATAGTTACAGGAACATGTATAAGTCATGAAGAAAGCAATAGCAACATACTAAACGATCAAGTGCTAGGCTAACGGAATGGGTCATGTCAATCACATCATTCTCCTAATGATGTGATCCCATTAATCAAATGACAACACATGTCTATGGTTAGGAAACATAACCATCTTTGATTAATGAGCTAGTCAAGTAGAGGCATACTAGTGACTATATGTTTGTCTATGTATTCACACATGTATCATGTTTTCGGTTAATACAATTCTAGCATGAATAATAAACATTTATCATGAAATAAGGAAATAAATAATAACTTTATTATTGCCTCTAGGGCATATTTCCTTCAAAAATGTGTATGGATAGAGCCATCAGGGAACGAACAGGGAAGGCCCGCAGAGCTACAGGAGACGGGGCTTGGCAAAACCGGACGACGATAGGAGCTGGAGGCATCAGAGTCCGAGAATTGGAGCTGGCTGGGCATGGCCACAGGAGGGGGGGGGGCGTGCCGGAGTGGCAGCCGAAACAAGGAGCATTAGGGGAGGAGTGCTAGGGGTATTCTCAAATGACTTGTTGTGCTAGGATAGTAGTGTGCGTTAAGTACTAGAGTACCTTTGGAGCACTTTTGTATCTTTACTTGTTCATGGTGTTTCATACTTCAACCCCATTTTTTGCAAGAAGGATCCAATTTATTATAAAAGTTTATGAGAAGTACAAAGCACCACAAATGTAATAAAAATTATATGGGGATTCTTGAACCACGGAGCAGCCATTACTGCTGCCAAAACAAGCCATCGACGCGCAATTGTCACGACTCCCCTACCAGAGCTGACCTGACCTTACCGATGACAGCAAAGAAGTAGTCCTGCACGTGCCCCTAAGGACCAGAGGCATAGAGATACAGTTATCACCATTGAACCCATCAATCGGTCTGAAGAGCATGTCATCAAATCTCGCCATCGTGCACGCACAATGAGAAATCCTAACCACGCCATCCTAAGGAGAAGCCAGTAATCTATGTCGGAGCTCCGCAGAGCCTGCCTAGACGAACAAACTTGAAGAGGATGAGAGTCCAAAAGATGAGTTTGACGAATAAGCGTCGCCGTCCACCCCAACGCCGCATATGCAAGGACTAAAAAAATCCGAACCTAAACTACTACCCGGATCCAAGGCACCATGATTCCCCTCTCCACCACCGTCCGCTTGAGTAGTAGGAGAAGGGGAGGAGAATCCACAAGCTCGTGATAGAGTGTGGAGGGACGAGTTTCCCCTGGCCGCCATTTACGAGTGGAAGGGAAGGGTTCATCTTCAACCTTTAGAGGTTTCCAAGCCTTAATACAATGTCGTCACAGTACTACAATATGGCTTTATTATGTATGTTTACCATTTTACAATTGATGATAAATTGCTTTCCATTGTTTCTTCATAAATCTAGCTCACACATTTTCCGCGTAATAGTTTCTTAGGTGTTGGGACAATCAGGTTCTTCACTGGAATGTTCACACTGAAGTACTTGGTTCAGATTTTTTTCCCTCTTAGTTGGATACCGCCATGATGATTCCTTTAGTTTTTTATAACTGTCCCATTTTACCTTTATTTATTTATCTATGTCCACTCTGGTATCATGTTTCCTCACTAGGATGGCAATGTACTTATCATTTCAAAAGCTACCTTGAAAAACGTTCCCGTCGACGACGAGGCGCCTACGATGACTTCGTAAATTTCAAGATGATATGCCGGCTCAGTCTTTCGGAGGTGCTCACAGGGGTAGGGTGTGCGTGTGTGCGTTCATAGAGGTGAGTGTATGCGCGTGTATATGAGCGCTTGCGTCTGTACTGATGTTCAAAAAAAAGCTACCTTGAAAAAATCTATATTTTGATATGCATGCCACATTCACTGATTATACTAATATTTTGACCATCGTTGCAGACCGGAAGGAGCCGAAGTGGAACATGCGGTGCAGGGTTATATACATCGCTGCACTCTCTTGTGGATCAGGCTGCACCAAAACAGATGAGTGTGAGCCCTGATTTCAATTCATCATAGTTATACGCAAATGATCCAACATCACTACATGTCAATTTTAGTCCATGTCTTTCAGGTTGATGTTGTTCATGTATGTGAGCCAGCATTAACAAGAGGTTGATAGGAATTTTAGAAAACAGTTTGGGTCCCGGTCAAATAGGGGAAGAAGCAAAGGAACGGGGGAGGCAAGGGATGGAAAGCGAGCCTGTCCGCGAACGCCGCGGGGACCGGGGAGGACGGCTCGCGCGCCGGTCCAGCTGGGGACGGGGGAGGCTGTTCCTGCCGTTTGCTGCGGCCGTGGCGGGCGCCAGCTATGCCCCGCACGCTGCTGACGAGTGCGTGGGTCCGGCTGTGACCGCATCGATCTCTCTGGAACGCAGTGTTCGACGTCATCGTAGTTTTGAATAGAAGCGCGGCGAGTTCGCTGCGGTGGATGGCGCGGAAGACGCGCGGCGACTATTTCTCGCGTTAAGGAATGTTTCGCTGAAGCGTTTTCACTTCTCGGGCCGGCCCATTCAGGCACAGCTAAAACGAATCGAGAAGGGAAAAAGTGAATAGAGGAGCTGCAAGTTTCGAACGGCGGTCTACAGCAACTGCAACAGCGCTGCTAGCCTCAAATCTAGTACTACATGATAATTAGGGGCTGTTTGGATTGTAAAATAGGGTCTAGTTTGCATATATTGTATTTATGTGTACAACGTCGGCGCCATCACCTGCCCGCGGTTGCCACGGTTCCGCCGCCCTCGCCGTTCCCGCGATCTCCGTCCGCCTCGGCCGCCGCAACTTCATGCTGTGGGGAGGCATCACCGGCACCGTCCTCACTAGCACCAACCTCCACGGCTACCTGGACGGCACCACGGCGGCACCCGACAAGACCATCGCCGTAGGCACTGGCGATGCCGCGACGACCGCCGCTAACCCGGCGTACCACCACTGGTGGACTCAGGATTAGAAGGTCAAGGGCCTTCTCCTCACCTCCATGGAGGAGGATATCGCCTGTCAGCTTATTACCCGCTAGATGGCGCAAGCGGTATGGACGGCCGTCGGTGCCATGTACGGCGCGCAGATCCGCGCCAACGTTCGTCACGTCCGGCGTCAACTCCAGACGCCGAGGAAGGAGGAGATGTCCGCGGCTGAGTACATGCACAAGATGAAGGCACTCGCCGACACCATGGCCGCCGCCGGCTCTCCGATCCGTGATGATGAGCTCATTGATCATATCCTCACAGAACTCGGCTCCGCCTACAACTCCATCGCCGCCTCCCTGGGTGTGAGTAACGCACCTATGCCCTACTCCAGCTTCTACTCGCTCGTTTTGTCGTTCAAAGCATTGCAGGCTTAGCAGAGTGCAGCAGAGGGGTGGACTCCCTCTGCCAACATCGTGACCCGCTCAGGCTCCCACAGCAATGGCGGACGTGCTCCATACTCAGAGCCCTACCCATTCTACGGTGGGGGTCGTCCGGCCGATGGGAACGACCCGCCAGGGCAAGGCCGCCAAGGCGGCAACGGCGGCCCAAACGGCGGCCGCGACCGCAACCCCGGCTACAACGCCAACGGTCGTCAAGGTGGCGGGGTGTAACGCCCCGGATTCGATGCGCCAGGTGTCTGCCAGTTATTCGCTGCCATGGCCATGTCATTTGCTTGCGTGTTGCATTTCGTCATGTCATCATGTGCATTTCATTTTGCATACGTGTTCGTCTCTTGCATCCGAGCATTTTCCCCGTTGTTCGTTTTGCAATCCGGCACTCCTATGCCCTCCGGTGTTCCCCTTTTTGTCTCTCGTTGTGAGCGTGTGTTAAGCTTTCTCGGAATGGCCCGAGGTTTGCCAAGCGGCCTTGGTATACCACCGGTAGACCGCCTGTCAATTTTCGTGCCATTTGGAGGTCGTTTGATACTCCAACGGTTAACCGGGTAACCGTAAAAGCCCCCTTCTCTTTGCAGCCCAACACCCTTCCAAAGTGGCCCAAAACCCAGCAAACTCCCCTCCATGCTCTCGGTCGTTCGATCACGATCGTGTGTGCGAACACTGCTCCTCATTTGGACTCTCCTAACTCCTTCTACCTATAAAAAGGCATCCCCCGTCCAAATTCGCAGACGAAACCCTAGATCAAATCCTCCCCGCAGCCACCGGACGTGTCCGCCCGCCGCCGGACACGCCCGCGCTGCCGTCTGCAGCCACTCCCCGCGCGACACGTGTCCCCGTCGCCGCAGCCTTCCCCGCGCCCGGCCGGGCCCGAGTCGGCCCGCGCCTCCGCCCGCAACCTCCCGCGCCCGCGCTTCGCCGGAGTCCTTCGCCGACCTCGCCGGCGTTTGCCTCCGCCGCCGCCCCGCCGGCGTGCACCGCTGCCGCGCG
>NC_041389.1:404189379-404196425 GCF_002162155.2 Triticum dicoccoides | reverse complement strand
CCCCGAGGTTGATTTTTCTGCTAAGTCCCCGAATCTGTCATTTTATCATGCCATGTTCGTCATGCCGTATCTCTGCATCCGTAGCTCCGTTTCATGCGTGTAATATGTCAAATTGTTTGTCTCAACGAGTAAATCATTACATTCCATTGCATCATATTCATTTGAGGTCATCTTGATACCTAAATCATCGTTGCAAGTGTGCCTCATGATGTTAATCTGCTGAAACTGTAATAACGAGCTCATTTGTCATTTTCGCCATGATTGATGTGTGCATCCTATGAGGTTGATGTCTACATGTGTTTTGATCTATGTCATATCTTCTTTACAGAGGTGCTTACCATATATTTTTGTGATCAATGTGGTGACTAGCACAAGCATGCAAACTAGGCTTCGTGATATTGCTGTTTTAGTCCCTGTTCTGCTGTAATTTTGATGCCATGTAAACATGTTGATACAGAGAGATCCATGCATATTTTGAGATACTTCAGTAAGGGTGTTTTGAACATATGGTTGTTCTCTATCCATTCATGCACTTGTTTGCAATTATGGAGTAGTCCAGCATGCCTTTTTCATGCTCTACTTTTGCTTCAAAATGTTTCCTGGTAGATTGTTTACATGTTATTCAATTTTGCCAAGGTTGTTGTAGTTGATCCTTGCATGCTATGAACTTGTTCTTGCCTTGGATTGTTTCATAAACATGTCTTCTTGATGATGCTATGCTTATCTTGTCATGCAATGACTTGTGGTGAGTGAATCGAGCTTGTTAAGTAGGGTACTTGCTGTTGCTGTTTTGCTAGGCTGAATCTGTTATTTCGTGATGCTATGTAAACATGTTGCTACTAATCATTCTATGCATAATCTGGAGATGTTCACTAAATATGTTTTGATCTACATGTCATGTTCTATCCATCCATGCCCCTGGTTGCATTTATAGCTTGCTGTAGCTTGTTCATATCTTGCTCCAAAGTTGGTTGATAATGTTGCTGTCAGCCTGTTAACATTAAGTTCAGTTGTTGCCATGTGTTTTCCTAGTGTTCCATGCACCCTATGACCTTGCTCTTGCCATGCTTAACTTCACAAATATGCCTTCTTACTGTTGGTTGCCTTGGCATGCCATGTATTGCTCTGTAGTGAGTTGCAGAAGCTCACCAACATGCCTTCATAATTCTGTTTCTTCCATGTTTGAATCTGTAATATAATTTGCTATGTTTACATGGGTGCCATCATATTTTCTGATCCTTTTTGGCTTATGGTCAGTAAGGGACTTTTGATCTATGCATTTAGTAGGTTCATGCCATGCCTTTGTTTGCCATTATAAGTTCCTGTAACATGTTGTTTGATAGCTCTAAACATTGCAACCTGATGTTATTTTCTGCAAAGTCTGAATTGTTATAACTTGCAATCTTACCATGTGTGTTTGAGCATGTTCTAGTGATTTCCAGAGATGGCTCAGTGTTCATGTTTTGTTATGCTTTACCTGTACATCATGCCCATGTCTTTTTTTTTCATGTTGAGATGCTGTAGCATGTTGTTTTGGTGCTTGCAATATGCCTAGTTGCTGTTTTGGACAGATTATTGCTATAACTTGTTTCATGTGTGTGTGTTGAACTGTTGCTCCGTTTTGAGTGTGCTCTATATGAAACTTGCTTGTTTTTGCATGTAGTTTCATATTATCATGTTGCATCCTTGTTTTGAGGTGTTTGCTTGATGTTTGGGTGCATTTTGCATCAATGCCATGTTTGACTTGCTTTGCTCATATCTTCTAGGCCGTAACTCCGAACTAAATGAACTTTATATGTAACTTGACTAGAATCTCGTGTAGATCATCTTTGTGCATCTTAACTTGCTGCTTAACAACTTGAACATAAGGTTTATTCAGATCTGGACCAATTTCGAAATATGCATATGAGGACTTACCGAAATTGTTATATGTTGTTCCCGGCCTCATTTAAACTTGCCTTGTTGTGTTGCTCTGGTTTGCATCATCTCTTGCCATGAGTAGCTTCATGTAGTCTTGTCTTGCATCATGCTTGTTTGTGCATCATGCCGTGTTCATGTGTGGTGTGTTTACCATGTTGTGTGCTTCTTTTCGATAGTTCCTGTTTCGTTGCGATCGTGAGGATTCATTCGTCTACGCTTGGTTCGGCTTCATCCGTTCATCTTCTTCATGGACTCGTTCTTCTTTCTTGTGGGATTTCAGGCAAGATGACCGCTACCCTGGATCTCACTACTATCATTGCTATGCTAGTTGCTTCGTTCTATCGCTTTGCTGCGCTACCTATCACCTGTTTATCAAGCCTCCCATATTGCCATGAACCTCTAACCTTTGACACTTTTCCTATGCAAACCGTTGTTTGCCTATGCTACCGCTTTTGCTCAGCCCCTCTTATAGCGTTGCTAGTTGTAGGTGAAGTTGAAGATTGCTCCATGGTGGACAGGATTATGTTTGGGATATCACAATATCTCTTATATTATTAATGCATCTATATATTTGGTAAAGGGTGGAAGACTCGGCCTTATGCCTGGTGTTTTGTTCCACTCTTGCCGCCCTAGTTTCTGTCATACCGGTGTTATGTTCCCGAATTTTGCGTTCCTTACGCGGTCGGGTGATTTATGGGACCCCCTTGACAGTTCGCTTTGAATAAAACTCCTCCAGCAAGGCCCAACCTTGGTTTTACCATTTGCCTCACCACCACCTATACCTTTCCCTTGGGTCGGCCAACCCGAGGGTCATCTTTATTTTAGCCCCCCCCGGGCCAGTGCTTGTCTAAGTGTTGGTCCGAACCGGGCAGACTGCGGGGCCACCTCGGGGCAACTCGAGGTCTGGTTTTACTCGTAGGCTGACCCATCCGGTGTGCCCTGAGAACGAGATATGTGCAGCTCCTATCGGGATTTGTCGGTGCATCGGGCGGTTTTGCTGGTCTTGTTTTACCATTGTCGAAATGTCTTGTAAACCGGGATTCCGAGTCTGATCGGGTCTTCCTGGGAGAAGGTATATCCTTCATTGATCGCGAGAGCTTATCATGGGCTAAGTTGGGACACCCCTGCAGGGTATAATCTTTCAAAAGTCGTGCCTGCGGTTATAGGCAGATGGGAATTTGTTAATGTCCGGTTGTAGATAACTTGACACCAGATCCGAATTAAAACACATCAACCGCGTGTGTAGCCGTGATGGTCTCTTCTCGGCGGAGTCCGGGAAGTGAACATGGTCTTTGGGTTATGTTTGACATAAGTAGGAGTTCAAGATCACTTCTTGATCATTATTAGTTGACGACCGTTCCATTTGCTCTCTTCTCGCCCTTATTTGCGTATGCTAGCCACCATATATGCTTAGTTGCTGCTGCAACCTCACCACTTTACCCCTTCATTTCCCTTTAAGCTTTGCTAGTCTTGATACCCATGGTAATGGGATTGCTGAGTCCTCGTGGCTCACAGATTACTACAACAACAATTGCAGGTACAGGTTATGCGATGGTCTTGACGCGACAGCGATGCTTGCTTGCGTTGGAGTTCTTCTTCTGCTTCTTCTTCGATCAGGGGATAGGTTCCAGGTCGGCAGCCTGGGCTAGCAGCGTGGATGTTGTTTGAGTTTCTGTTTGTGATTCATCTGTAGTCGGATGATGCTCTTATGTATTGTGATGTTGTATTCGTGTGGCATTGTATGCCTCTTGTATGTATCCCCATCTATTATGTAATGTTGATGTAATGATATCCACCTTGCAAAAGCGTTTCAATATGCGGGTCTATCCTTGGTGGGACCTTCGAGTTCCTTTTGGATAGGGTCGCATATTGGGCGTGACAAGTTGGTATCAGAGCCTCGACCGACCCTAGGAGCCCCCTTGATTGATCGTGTAGTCTGGCCGTTGTTGAGTCTAGAAGAAAACTATTTTGAGTCTTAGGATTATATATATCGGAGAGTAGGATTCTTTTTACTCCTCAGCCCCTTCGTCGCTCTGGTGAGGAATCTTGACGTAGGTGTTTTGAATTACTCCTCTTCCCCTTCAAAATTTTCTTTAGGATCACGCGGTTAGTTTCGTGAGTTGTCCATCCTCTTTTATCTGGTGCTTTTCTCGTCATGTCAACTCGAACCTCTTCATCTTCGAGTTCAATCCTCAGTTGTTTTCTTTCCCACCCACCTACCCCTTCTTCTTCTCAGAACCGGAGTCCGTAATTGAGTATTCATCCTACTTGTGCGAAATCTTTGCCTTCTTTCCTCAATGATTTCAACCGGTGTTTTCTCTTCAAGATATTCGTTGGTTCTCCCTTCCAAGTTACCTTTGTTTTCCCGCCCTCCCACCCTTTTCTTCCTGGAGTCTGACTCTTTCTCTCGACCATCTATCTCATTAGTGCGGAACCTCTTCAGTCTTTCGTAAATTATTTCAACTGGTGAATTCTCATTTTGTTCGACATTCTTCATCTCTTTTCTTCTCCGGTGGACTCAATTCAAGTATTCGGTGTTGATCATATTCTTTCCCTTGGATCAAGTGTTTTCCCTGCTCGTTCGCCTCTCGCCAATTTATCCTTCCAGAGTGTTCAAGACATCTCAGGAGATTCGTCTGTGTTCCAATTAATTCGAGGTTGTCACCTCATTCAAATATTTCAATTGTTCCGGTGCATCATTTATCTTTTTATCATCCCTTTCCAACGGTGTTATATCTTCAGTGGGCCCTAACCCACAGGTCTTTTCCCAGGATCTTACCTGACTCTTCTAATTCCCCCGGAGTTATTCTCAATTCTTTTCAAGTCTGACGTAAGAATGAATTTCATCAGTCATATGCTTTTCCAAGATCGATTTCAAATCATTTCATTGTTGGCTCAACCTTTTCGGTTTTCATTCTCCCGGAGTATCTCAATAATTTTGGTGGTGTTTTCGTCATTTGAAGACCGAAGAAGAGTTTTCCCTCTAAACCTTGTCCGTTCTCTCGAAGTTTCATGGTTCTAGCTTCTTGTTATCCTCGCGAATTATTCCGTTTGTTAGAAGTTCTTTTTATCCATCCGGAGTATTTCAGAAGCTGTTTTCCCGTTTCTTTTCACCGGAGGCCATCTTTCCATAAGAATTCTTCGTCCTCATGTTTCAGCTATCGTTATCCAATTATCCCAGTGCTTCGTTCAAGTATTCTTTAATCAGCTCATGATCTCTTTGTTCTTTTGCATCTAAATCCCCTCTAGTTTATTTGTTCTTCTAATTCTTCCCGGTGATTCAGTCTCTTTCATCAGTCATTTCCAAATTTTTACGGTGGTTCGTTCAAGATTCTTTTCCCTTTATCATATCAATTCATTCGTTCTTTCAATCCTACCGGTGATTCAGGAAGACTTTCTCAAGTTTTGCGCCATATTCCCCTTAATCCTTTTCAAGAAGAATAAGTAGTGTGCAAATCCATTGTTTCTCATCAATTTAATTGGTGAAGGATAAGCATACAATAAATCTTATTCTTATTCCATCCAAGTGAGTAATCCCTTCCTTCGGAGTTTGTTCTTGATGAATAAATTCTAGTTCCAAGTGTTCTCCATCTTTTCTTTTCTGGAGTTCAAATTTCCTCAGCCTTTTCATCGGAACCTCCATCTAAATCATCGCAACGCTCATCTTATTCTTTCATCCTTCAATTTTATCTCATCATCTTTTTGTTACCGGAGTTCTTCATGATGGTTCTTCATGATTTAATTCATTCCTCAAGAGTTCATCAAGATTTTATTGGTGGAGTTCAAGTATCTTTTCTTCTAGCATCTCGAAGTGCAATTAATTCTCCGTATTCTTTTGAAGTGGAGTTTTGCATTCTTTCGTTCTTCTCAGCTATTCAATCATTTCCGTTTGCGGCTGGTTATCACCTCATAATTTCTGAGATTTATCCATAAGTCCACGTCAAGCTTATTCTTTCGTTGTTGATTTTCTAAACAACTCCATTCAATCCTTCCTTCTAAGCTCTTTTCATTCCATTCTTTCAATTCTTCCTGAGGCATTGCATTGTTCATCTCGCCAAGTGCCATCTCTTTGGGTGAAGCTCATGTTATATTCTTTCCTTGTTCAACCGGAGTGCTGCCTAAATTCTTTCAGTCTTATTCGTTTCTTATCTCGTTCTAATCGGAGTTGTTTCATAGTCTATCTGATTCCGTGAGCTTTCGATTCTCGTCATTCTCGTCGTTCCTCTCTTTTTCTCGAGTGCTCTCGATTCTTTGTGTCTTCTCGAGTTCTTGTTTCACCTCATCCATTTTCCCTTCCATCTCGGTCCTAAGATCACGGGACGAGATCTCTTGTTAGTGGAGGAGTGTTCTAACACCCCAGATTCGATGCGCTAGGTGTCTGCCAGTTATTCGCTGCCATGGCCATGTCATTTGCTTGCATGTTGCATTTCGTCATGTCATCATGTGCATTTCATTTTGCATACATGTTTGTCTCTTGCATCCGAGCATTTTCCCCGTTGTCTGTTTTGCAATCCGGCACTCCTATGCCCTCCAGCGTTCCCCTTTTTGTCTCTCGTTGTGAGCGGGTGTTAAGCTTTCTCAAAATGGCCCAAGGTTTGCCAAGCGGCCTTGGTATACCACCGGTAGACCGCCTGTCAAGTTTCGTGCCATTTGGAGGTCGTTTGATACTCCAACAGTTAACCGGGTAACCGTAAAAGCCCCCCTTCTCTTTGCAGCCCAACACCCTTCCAAAGTGGCCCAAAACCCAGCAAACTCCCCTCCATGTTCTCGGTCGTTCGATCACGATCGTGTGGGCGAAAACCGCTCCTCATTTGGACTCTCCTAGCTCCTTCTACATATAAAAAGGCATCCCCCGTCCAAATTCGCAGACGAAACCCTAGATCAAATCCTCCCCGCAGCCACCGGACGTGTCCGCCCGCCGCCGGACATGCCCGCGCCGCCGTCCGCAGCCACTCCCCGCGCGACACGTGTTCCCGCCGCCGCAGCCTTCCCCGCGCCCCGCCACGGCCCGCCGGGCCCGAGCCGGCCCGCGCCTCCGCCCGCAACCTCCCGCGCCCGCGCTTCGCCGGAGTCCTTCGCCGACCTCGCCGGCGTTTGCCTCCGCCACCGCCCCGCCGGCGTGCGCC
>NC_041389.1:404143730-404188769 GCF_002162155.2 Triticum dicoccoides | reverse complement strand
TTTCATCTTCCCCGAGCTCCGCCGCCGTCTCCTCCAACTCCGGCGGGATTCCGGTGAGATCCACCGCCCGTCGACTCCCCCCCCCACCCCGAGGTTGATTTTTCTGCTAAGTCCCCGAATGTGTCATTTTATCATGCCATGTTCGTCATGCCGTATCTCTGCATCCGTAGCTCCGTTTCATGCATGTAATATGTCAAATTGTTCGTCTCAACGAGTAAATCATTTCATTCCATTGCATCATATTCATTTGAGGTCATCTTGATACCTGAATCATTGTTGCAAGAGTGCCTCATGATGTTAATCTGCTGAAACTGTAATAACGAGCTCATTTGTCATTTTTGCCATGATTGATGTGTGCATCCTATGAGGTTGATGTCTACATCTGTTTTGATCTATGCCATATCTTGTTTATAGAGGTGCTTACCATGTATTTTTGTGATCAAGGTGGTGACTAGCACAAGCATGTAAACTAGGCTTCGTGATATTGTTGTTTTAGTCCCCGTTCTGCTGTAATTTTGATGCCATGTAAACATGTTGCTACAGAGAGATCCATGCATATTTTGAGATACTTCAGTAAGGGTGTTCTGAACATATGGTTGTTCTATATCCATTCATGCACTTGTTTGCAATTATGGAGTAGTCTAGCATGCCTTTTTCGTGCTCTACTTTTGCTTCAAAATGTTTCCTGGCAGATTGTTTACATGTTATTCAATTTTGCCAAGGTTGTTGTGTTGATCCTTGCATGCTATGAACTTGTTCTTGCCTTGGATTGTTTCATAAACATGTCTTCTTGATGATGCTATGCTTATCTTGTCATGCAATGACTTGTGGTGAGTGAATCGAGCTTGTTAAGTAGGGTACTTGCTGTTGCTGTTTTGCTAGGCTGAATCTGTTATTTCGTGATGCTATGTAAACATGTTGCTCTAATCATTCTATGCATAATCTGGAGATGTTCACTAAATATATTTTGATCTACATGTCATGTTCTATCAATCCGTGCCCCTGGTTGCATTTATAGCTTGCTGTAGCTTGTTCATATCTTGCTCCAAAGTTGCTTGATAATGTTGCTGTCAGCCTATTAACATTAGGTTCAGTTGTTGCCATGTGTTTTCCTAGTGTTCCATGCACCCTATGACCTTGCTCTTGCCATGATTAACTTCACAAATATGCCTTCTTACTGTTGGTTGCCTTGCCATGCCATGTATTGCTCTGTAGTGAGTTGCACAAGCTCACCAACATGCCTTCATAATTATGTTTCTGCCATGTTTGAATCTATAATATAACTTGCTATGTTTACATGGGTGCCATCATATTTTCTGATCCTTTTTGGCTTATGGTCAGTAAGGGACTTTTGGTCTATGCATTTAGTAGGTTCATGCCATGCCTTTGTTTGCCATTATAAGTTCCTGTAACATGTTGTTTGATAGCTCTAAACATTGCAACCTGATGTTATTTTCTGCAAAGTCTGGATTGTTATAACTTGCAATCTTACCATGTGTGTTTGAGCATGTTCTAGTGATTTCTAGAGATAGCTCAGTGTTCATGTTTTGTTATGCTTTACCTGTACATCATGCCCATGTCTTTTGTTTTCATGTTGAGATGCTGTAGCATGTTGTTTTGGTGCTTGCAATATGCCTAGTTGCTGTTTTGGACAGATTATTGCTATAACTTGTTTCATGTGTGTGTGTTGAACCGTTGCTCCGTTTTGAGTGTGCTCTATATGAAACTTGCTTGTTTTTTCATGTAGTTTCATATTATCATGTTGCATCCTTGTTTTGAGGTGTTTGCTTGATGTTTGGGTGCATTTTGCATCAATGCCATGTTTGACTTGCTTTGCTCATATCTTCTAGGCCGTAGCTCCGAACTAAATGAACTTTATATGTAACTTGACTAGAATCTCGTGTAGATCATCTTTGTGCATATTAACTTGCTGCTTAACAACTTAAACATAAGGTTTATTCAGATCTGGACCAATTTCGAAATATGCATATGAGGACTTACCGGAATTGTTATATGTTGTTCCCGGCCTCATTTAAACTTGCCTTGTTGTGTTGCTCTGGTTTGCATCATCTCTTGCCATGAGTAGCTTCATGTAGTCTTGTCTTGCATCATGCTTGTTTGTGCATCATGCTGTGTTCATGTGTGGTGTGTTTACCATGTTGTGTGCTTCTTTTCGATAGTTCCTGTTTCGTTGCGATCGTGAGGATTCGTTCGTCTACGCTTGGTTCGGCTTCATCCGTTCGTCTTCTTCATGGACTCGTTCTTCTTCCTTGCGGGATTTCAGGCAAGATGACCGCTACCCTGGATCTCACTACTATCATTGCTATGCTAGTTGCTCCGTTCTATCGCTTTGCTGCGCTACCTATCACCTGTTTATCAAGCCTCCCATATTGCCATGAACCTCTAACCTTTGACACTTTTCCTATGCAAACCATTGTTTGGCTATGTTACCGCTTTTTCTCAGCCCCTCTTATAGCATTGCTAGTTGCAGGTGAAGTTGAAGATTGCTCCATGGTGGACAGGATTAGGTTTGGGATATCACAATATCTCTTATATTATCCACTCTTGCCGCCCTAGTTTCCGTCATACCGGTGTTATGTTCCCGGATTTTGCGTTCCTTACGCGGTCGGGTGATTTATGGGACCCCCTTGAAAGTTCGCTTTGAATAAAACTCCTCCAGCAAGGCCCAACCTTGGTTTTACCATTTGCCTCACCACCACCTATACCTTTCCCTTGGGTCGGCCAACCCGAGGGTCATCTTTATTTTAGCCCCCCCCGGGCCAGTGCTTGTCTAAGTGTTGGTCTGAACCGGGCAGACTACGGGGCCATCTCGGGGCAACACGAGGTCTGGTTTTACTCGTAGGCTGACCCATCCGGTGTGCCCTGAGAACGAGATATGTGCAGCTCCTATCGGGATTTGTCGACGCATCGGGCGGTTTTGCTGGTCTTGTTTTACCATTGTCGAAATGTCTTGTAAACCGGGATTCCGAGTCTAATCGGGTCTTCCTGGGAGAAGGTATATCCTTCGTTGATCGTGAGAGCTTATCATGGGCTAAGTTGGGACACCCCTGCAGGGTATAATCTTTCAAAAGCCGTGCCTGTGGTTATAGGCAGATGGGAATTTTTTAATGTCCGGTTGTAGATAACTTGACACCAGATCCGAATTAAAACACATCAACCGCGTGTGTAGCCGTGATGGTCTCTTCTCGGCGGAGTCCGGGAAGTGAACACGGTCTTTGGGTTATGTTTGACGTAAGTAGGAGTTCAGGATCACTTCTTGATCATTATTAGTTGGCGACCGTTCCATTTGCTCTCTTCTCGCCCTTATCTGCATATGCTAGCCACCATATATGCTTAGTCGCTGCTGCAACCTCACCACTTTACCCCTTCCTTTCCCTTTAAGCTTTGCTAGTCTTGATACCCATGGTAATGGGATAGCTGAGTCCTCGTGGCTCACAAATTACTACAACAACAGTTGCAGGTACAGGTTATGCGATGGTCTTGACGCGAGAGCGATGCTTGCTTGCGTTGGAGTTCTTCTTCTGCTTCTTCTTTGATCAGGGGATAGGTTCCAGGTCGGCAGCCTGGGCTAGCAGGGTGGATGTAGTTTGAGTTTTTGTTTGTGATTCATCCATAGTCGGATGATGCTCTTATGTATTGTGATGTTGTATTCGTGTGGCATTGTATGCCTCTTGTATGTATCCCCATCTATTATGTAATGTTGATGTAATGATATCCACCTTGCAAAAGCGTTTCAATATGCGGGTCTATCCTTGGTGGGACCTTCGAGTTCCTTTTGGATAGGGTCGCATATTGGGCATGACACGGGGGTAACGGCGGCAACAACGGTGGTGGTGGCCGTCGCAACAATCACTGGCGTCCCAGGTGTCAGATTTGCAAAAACTGGGGTCATGAGGCCGATAATTATCGCAAACGCTATGAACAGGACCACAACACTCGCTTCGCCAACTCGTCCTCCACCAACACCGTCGACTATCCTTGGGTATTGGACACCGGGGCTACGGATCACCTAACGAGTTATCTTGAACGCCTCCAGGTTCACGAGCACTATGATGTCAATGACTAGGTTCAGGTGGCCAATGGTGCAGGTTTGTCTATTTCACACATTGGTTCCCGTTTACCCGGTTCATCCCTGAAACTGCGCAAAATCCTCCATGTTCCACACATCAAAGAGCATATTCTTTCTGTCTATCATCTTGTTTGTGATAATGATGTGTTTGTTGAGTTTCACCGTCGTCTTTTCTTTGTTAAGGACAAAGCAACCAGGCGCGTCATTCTTCAAGATAGCAGTCGTGGGGGTGTCTACCCTATTCCCTTTGCTCGTGCATCGTCCTCGTCATCTCGCCATGCTTCATCCAGTGTCTACATTTCATCATCGCAATGGCATCTGCGTTTAGGTCACCCTACCAATAATTTGGTCACCTCCATTGTTCGGAGCCATGACCTTCCGTGCTCTACTTCAAATAATCCACCATTAGTGTGTGATGCCTGTCAGCGTGCTAAGAGTCATCTACTACCATATTCTACATCTTATCATGTCACTACTTTACCTCTTGAATTAATACATTCTGATGTTTGGGGTCCCGCTATTGCGTCTTCTGGGGGGGGGGTGTACAAGTACTATGTTAGTTTTGTTGATGACTACACGTGTTTCACTTGGATTTATTTGCTTAAACACAAGTCTGATGTTGAGCAAGTATTCTATAATTTTCAGGCTCATGTCGAACATCTTTTGGATTGCAAAATCAAGGTCGTTCAGTCTGATTGGGGTGGTGAATACCACAAACTCCATCGCTACTTTCAATGCACGAGCATCTCCCACCTTGTGTCGTGTCCACATACATCCCAGTAGAACAATATTGCCGAGCGCAAACACCATCATTTGGTCGAGACAGGCCTTGCCTTACTTGCGCACTCGTCTCTCCCACTCCGGTTTTGGGATGAGGCATTTCTTACGGCATATGTTATCTCATCAACCGTATGCCCACTCCGGTTCCCAACAAGGACACACCCTTGTTCCGCTTGTTTCATGTTCAGCCCAATTATTCCTCTCTGCGGATTTTTGGGTGTGCTTGCTGGCCTAGTCTCCACAAGTACAATGCTCGCAAGCTGGAGTTTCGTTCCAAGATGTGAATTTTCCGTGGCTATAGTCCTCTGCATAAGGGTTATAAGTGTCTTGATCGCACCTCGGGGAGGATCTATATTTCACGTGATGTTGTTTTCTATGAGACAATTTTTCCGTACTCCACCCCCGGTGTCTCGGTCGACGTTGCTTCTCTTGAGCATGCCCTCACGTTTCCATCTAATGAGCCGGTTTTAGATGTCCATGTGCGAAAATACGACCTGTCATATTTGTCATCTGACTTGTTTCCTGCAGATGCTTCCTTTTTGTCTTCCCAGGAACCCGTCGCTGCACTTGCACCCGTCGATGTGATCGACGTGCATGGTCCGGACGTGCATGCCACGCCTCCCGAGGCTGCCACGGCTGCCTTGCCCGCTGGTCCGTCAGCGGCCCCGTCTGCCTCGCCGCTGGTGCATCCGCGGGCCCGGCCAGGTCACCCGCTTCGTCCCCTGCGCGTGGTTCATCCCAGCATGCGTCGCCTGCTTCAGTCGTCGCCAGGTCGCTAGCCGCGTCTCCACCCGGCTCTCCCATGTCGCCTAGATCGGCCTAGCCCGACGCGCCCCCCGACTCATGTCGCCTATCGCTGAAGAGACTTCAGCCGCGAAACCACTGGTCGGTGAGGGAGTCCTGGACTATGGGGTCCTCGGGGAGCCGGCCTATGTGATATGGGCTGGACTGATGGATCGTGAAGATACGAGATAGAAGGACCTCCCCCATGTCCGGATGGGACTCTCCTTTGCATGGATGGCAAGCTTGGCGTTCGGATCATGTATCTTCCTCTCTTTGTAACCAACTCTGTACAACCCTAGATCCCTCCGATTTCTATATAAACCAAAGGGTTTTTGTCCATAGGGGCGATCACAATCATATAGGCTAGACATCTAGGGTTTAGCCATTACAATCTCGAGGTAGATCAACTCTTATAACTCCTATACTCATCAAAGTCAATCAAGCAGGAAGTAGGGTATTACCTCCATTAAGAGGGCCAGAACCTGGGTAAACATCGTGTCCCCTGCCTTCTTGTTACCTTTGATCCTTAGACGAACAGTTCGGGACCCCCTACCCAAGATCTGCCGGTTTTGACACCGACATTGGTCCTTTCATTGAGAGTTCCTCTGTGCCGTTGGCAGAAGGACTGATGGCTCACCTTGTCATCAAGGACAGCATCACTTCCGGAGAAGCCCTAGCTTTAGGGCAAACACTCCGACTTGGAAGCTTCATCATGGGCGCTCGCCCGACCGTTAAGCCACAAGCAGCCCAACTCATTATCAAAAATTGCCTCCGCGTCGGCCCTGAATACTCTGACAAGATGGATTCGGGAGATGTTTCGGCCTTAAATGAACTGTTGGATCGCATCGCCGCCCTAGGGGCCGCAACTGACTATGATCGGATTGGGCTTAAACCCGATCAGAGAGAAATCAAATCTCCACCGATCACCCTGAAGGAAATATGCCCTAGAGGCAATAATAAAGTTATTATTTATTTCCTCATATCATGATAAATGTATATTATTCATGCTAGAATTGTATTAACCGGAAACATAATAAATGTGTGAATACATAGACAAACATAGTGTCACTAGTATGCCTCTACTTGACTAGCTCGTTGATCAAAGATGGCTGAGTTTCCTAGCCATAGACATGAGTTGTCATTTGATTAACGGAATCACATCATTAGGAGAATGATGTGATTGACTTGACCCATTCCGTTAGCTTAGCACTTGATCATTTAGTATGTTGCTATTGCTTTCTTCATGACTTATACATGTTCCTATGACTATGAGATTAGGCAACTCCCGTTTACCGGAGGAACACTTTGTGTGCTACCAAACATCACAACGTAACTGGGTCATTATAAAGGAGCTCTACAGGTGTCTCCGAAGGTACATGTTGAGTTGGCGTATTTCAAGATTAGGATATGTCACTCCGATTGTCGGAGAGGTATCTCTGGGCCCTCTTGGTAATGCACATCACTATAAGCCTTGCAAGCAATGTAGCTAATGAGTTAGTTGCGGGATGATGCATTACGTAACGAGTAAAGAGACTTGCTAGTAACGAGATTGAACTAGGTATTGAGATACCGACGATCGAATCTCGGGCAAGTAACATACCGATGACAAAGGGAACAACGTATGTTGTTATGCGGTTTGACCGATAAAGATCTTCATAGAATATGTAGGAGCCAATATGAGCATCCAGGTTCTGCTATTGGTTATTGACCGGATATGTGTCTTGGTCATGTCTACATAGTTCTCGAACCCGTAGGGTCCGCACGCTTAAAGTTCGATGATGATTGATATTATGAGTTTTTGTGTTTTGATATACCGAAGGTAGTTCGGAGTCCCATATATGATCATGGACATGACGAGGAGTCTCGAAATTGCCGAGACGTAAAGATCGATATATTGGATGACTATGTTCGGACACCGGAATAGTTTCGGATGGTTTCGGGCATATACCGGAGTACCGGGGGGTTATCGGAACCCCCCAGGGGGTTTATTGGGCCTCATGGGCCCTAAGTGGAGAAGAGAAGGGGCGGCCAGGGCAGGCCGCGCGCCCCCTCCCCCTCTAGTCCGAATAGGACAAGGAGGGGGGGAGCGGCGCCCCCCCTTTCCTTCCTCTCCTCTCTCCCTTCCTTCCCCCTCCCACTCCAACTAGGAAAAGAGGGAGTCCTACTCCCGGTGGGAGTAGGACTCCTCCCTGGCGCGCCTCCTCCTGGACGGCCGCCCCTCCCCCTTGATCGTTTATATACGGGGGCATGGGGTCACCTCTAGACACAACAATTGATCTCTTGATCTCTTACCCGTGTGCGGAGCCCCCCTCCACCATATTCCACCTCAGTAATATCGTAGCGGTTCTTAGGCAAAGCCCTGCGTCGGTAGCATCATCAACACCATCATCACACCGTCGTGCTGACGGAACTCTCTCGCAAAGCTCTACTGGATCGAAGTTCGTGGGACGTCATCGAGCTGAACGTGTGCTGAACTCGGAGGTGCCGTACGTTCGGTACATGATCGTCAGATCGTGAAGACGTACGACTACATCAACTGTGTTGTGCTAACGCTTCCACTTCCGGTCTACGAGGGTACGTGGACAACACTCTGCCCTCTCGTTGCAATGTGTAGGACCTTGAAGTAAGTCTAAAGGGGGGGGGGGGTGATTAGACTACTTGACCAATTAAAAACTTAACCTTTTCCCAATTTTAGAGTTTGGCAGATTTTAGCTATCTTAGGACAAGTCAAGCAATCATCACACAATTCAGGCAAGCATGCAAAGAGTATATAGGCAGCGGAAATTAAAGCATGCAACTTGCAAGAAAGTAAAGGGAAGGGTTTGGAGGATTCAAACGCAATTGGAGACACGAATGTTTTTGGCGTGGTTCCGATAGGTGGTGCTATCATACATCTACGTTGATGGAGACTTCAACCCACAAAGGGTAACGGCTGCGCGAGTCCACGGAGGGCTCCGACCACGAAGGGTCCACGAAGTAGAAACCTTGTCTATCCCACCATGTCCATTGCCCATGAAGGACTTGCCTCACTAGCGGTAGATCTTCACGAAGTAGGCGATCTCCTTGCCCTTACAAACTCCTTGGTTCAACTCCACAGTCTTGTCAGAGGCTCCCAAGTGACACCTAGCCAATCTAGGAGACACCACTCTCCAAGAAGTAACAAATGGTGCGTTGATGAACTCCTTGCTCTTGTGCTTCAAATAATAGTCTCCCCAACACTCAACTCTCTCTCATAGGATTTGGATCTGGTGGAAAGATGATTTGAGTGGAAAGCAACTTGGGGAAGGCTAGAGATCAAGATTCATATGGTAGGAATGGAATATCTTACCTCAACACATGAGTAGGTGGTTCTCTCTCATAAATGGTAAGTTGGAAGTGTAGGTTTAGTCTGATGGCTCTCTCCATGAATGAAGAGGAGGTGGAGGGGTATATATAGCCTCCACACAAAATCTAACCGTTACACACAACTTACCAAACTCGGTGGGACCGAATCGTTAAACTCGGTCGGACCGATTTAGTAAACCTAGTGACCGTTAGTGATTTTCGGTGGGACTGACATGCATCTCGGTGAGGCCGATTCGGTTAGGGTTAGGGCATAACGTAATCTCGGTGAGACCGATTACACAAACTCGGTGAGACCGATTTGGTAATAAGCTTTCCAGAGAGTTGGTTAGGTAAACTCGGTGGGACCGATTTGCTCTTTTCAGTGAGATCGAAATGTTACAAAAAGGAAACAGAGAGTTTACATTGCAATCTCGGTGGGACCAATCGCTCACTTCGGTTAGACCGAAACGTTACGAAGGGAAACAGAGAAATTGCAACCCCATCTCGGTGAGACCGAGATCCCTATCGGTAAGACCGATTTGCTTAGGGTTTGTGGCAGTGGCTATGACTTTTGGAATCGGTGGCGCTGGATAGAAAGAATCGGTGTGTCTGATTTTGGCTTTAGGTTTAGGTCATTTGTGGATGTGGGAAAGTAGTTGAGGGTTTTGGAGCATATCACTAAGCACATGAAGCAAGAGGCTCATTAAGGAACACCTCATCCCTTCTTGATAGTATTGGCTTTTCCTATAGACTCAATGTGATCTTGGATCACTAAAATGTAAAATGAAGAGTCTTGAGCTTTTGATCTTGAGCCAATCCTTTGTCCTTAGTATTTTGAGGGATCCACTTTCATCATCCATGCCATGCCATTCATTGAGCTTTCCTGAAATAATAGTCTTGGAATAGCATTAGCTCAATGAGCTATATGTTGTTATGAATTACCAAAACCACCTAGGGATAGTTGCACTTTCAATCTCCCCCTTTTTGGTAATTGATGACAACATATAGATCAAAGCTTCGACAAATGATAATAAAATTTAAATAACATCGTCGCTTTGAGAAGTATGTGATAAGCAAGAGCTCCCCCTAAATTTGTGCATAGTTTTAGATTTGCTTTGGACTGCAAATGCACAATGAATTAGGCTCATGGGTTACTCTTCAATGTCACATACATCTTGGTGGAGCGCTCAAAATAATAAACAATGAATACATGCACACCAAGCATAGTGAGTGATCACATAAGATAGATAGGATAATATCAAGCATGCATAAGTGTAGCTTTTATCAAACACATGATCATCAATGTCTCACAAGCATAGTATCTCAACCAAAAGCAAACAAAGATTGAAAAACCACCAAATAAAGCAAGAGAGAACAAAAGCGACACACTCTCTCTCGAAGCCTATGATCTATACATTTTTCTCCCCCTTTGGCAACAAGTTACCAAAAAGTTCATAGAAAATGCATAATGCTAGATCGACTCTCAGGCTTGATCTTCTGGTGGTGGTGTAGAGATGGCTCCTTGGATGAAGGCTTCAGTTGAAGTGGATGGAGCTAGAGTTGTTGCTCTAGTGTCTGTCACTGGCACTACAACTGACCTCTAGGCTCTGGGCACTCTGGCAAACACATTGGTGGTAGTCTTGCCCTTCCTCTCCTGCATGTCATCCTGCAGTTGCTCCACAACTAACTGAATCTCAGTTACTTTGACATCTAGATCATAGAATTTTTGTTCCATGATTCTTTCCAAGCTCTCCTGGTTTTGAGTTAAGGTGGCCAACCCCTTCTCAATCCTCAGAGATGATGCTATCAAGTAACCAAGCTGCTCCTGCTTGTTTTTCAAGAAATACTCAGATGCCTCCTCTTGAGTTGGCATCTTGGCAGCCTTCTCCTTCCTTGCCTTATCCTCCTTCTCCTGAGCTTGAACTGATTGTGGATCATCTTCATTCATGAAAACCTCATTGTCCTCAAAGTCTGGATAAAGTGGAAAGTGTTCCTTATCCAACTAATATTTTCCTGTGCCCATCTTTGAGTTTATCAATTCTTGAATCTGAGGTGCATATCCACAGCTCCTCTTCTGATCTGCTGCAGTCTTCTTGATTGTTTCAATGATCAGGCTCATGACTTTGAACTTCTGTGGCACATCAAACACATGCAACATGTTGATGGCATGCCCTCTGATCATGTTATGGTCACCAGACTTGGGCAACAAAGTGTGCCTCAGAATCCAATTTATGGTTGGCAACCCTGACAGCAGAAAGTGAACTGATCCAAAAGTGAAAGTCTCTAGGGCTTTGTCTGGGATCTCCTTGTACATGTGTGCCATGGTATTGTGTCCCATTTTCTTCTTGGCATATACATCCAGATCATCATCATTTTCCTTTGGGGCATTGATCAGACTTGCCCATTCTTCAATAGTGGACTGGTACCTTGTACCTTCAGACATCCAAACAATTCTTCCATCTGGGTAAAAATGTGTTGTGGAGCAGAATTGCATGATAAGTTCATCATTCCAATTTGTGAGCTTTTGCCCAACAAAATCTGCAGCTCCACAAGCAACAAAGTTGTCTTGCACTCCAGGATGGTGCTCTTCATTTTCCTTGATGAATTTCCAGTCAACCCACCTCATGTAACAGACTATGGGCTTCTTGTCCAACAGAATTGTTTCATAGAAGTCCTGCTGTTCTTTTGTGTGGAACCTGTAATCAACAATAGTTCTTCTCCTTGTGGCATATGGATCTACCATTCTCCATAGTCTCAGCCCTGAATCCTTCCTGATTCTCATGTCCTCAGCCACAGGATGGGCATCATTGTGGTCTGATATCTTTGCCTTGAGCTTCCTTAGAACTTGTCCTTCTTCATCTTCCTCCTCAGCAACCTCAGGCACTGGGGCCTTGTTCTTCTCAGCAGCTGGAATACTCCTGGTATTCCTCTTTGGTGCAGACTTGGCCTTGGGGGCAGCTTTGGGTGCTTCCTTGGGCTTAGATGTTGCAGCCCCAGATTTAATAGCATCACCCATAAGCTTTGGTGCCTTTGGTGCTGGTGCAGAAAGCTCTTCCTCTTCCATCATGGAAGGTTTCCCAACAACTCTGGCCATGGTCTTCTTGACCCTTTCCTTCCTATTCTTGCTTTCATCAGCTGGCTCTTTGGGATCAGGATTTTCAGGCAGTTGAGTTGATGCTCTGGCCTTGGGCATAGGTTGCCTTCTTGCAGGCCTTTTAATCTTCATGCCTGGCTTTATATCCTTTGCCGAGACATATTCCTTCTTGAGCACCACTTTCTTGGAAGTAGCCTCATCTTCCTCAGCTTTGTAATCTTCATCCTCTGAATCTGAAGTTCTTTTCCTCCTTTGCCTAGTTGCAGCCTTAGGCAAATTGCTAGGAGTACTTCTGCTCCCTTCATCTGAAGTTGAGGGACTAGTGCCCTCACTCAAGTCCATCTGCTCTTCTGACCTGTTCTGGCTGTCACTTTGATCAGACATACTGCAAAAGCTGACTGCTGACCCTGTGAAGAGTTATAGATGAGATAGAAAAGATGAGCATCACAAAATGCAGAGTTTTTTTTGCAAAAGAATGACTCAAAAGTTCAGTCTTAGTTTTCCATAGAAAGCATTTCGGATCCACCGATTTTCAAACTCGGTGATACCGAAGCAGTTTTGGATCCTAAACTGATGATCTCGGTTGGACCGAGTTTCAGTTCGGTGGTACCGAGACTACTAGGGTTTCACAGAATCCTCAAATCGGTTGCACCGATTAGTAATTCTCGGTCAGACCGAGAGTCACTAGTGCAATGGCATAAGCCAAATCGGTGAGACCGAGTTTTTCAACTCGGTGGGTCCGAGATGGTTTCGGCGGAAACTGTCAGGACCCCGACTCAATGCCACATCTATCTAGCATGTAACACCTCATATCACTTTGCGGCCTCACGCACGGTATTCCCACGGGTGTCGTCTTACCTTTGCCCGGGACCGTTTGCGCCTTTTGGCACACGTATATGATAGTGTCGCTAGCATCCACATGATAAGGAGCCCGGGCTGACATGGCTAGTCGTAAACCCAAAGTGGCACTAACTTTCAGGGACAGGCATCCGTGACCCAGCATCGAACGTGTCGGTCATCAGCGAGTGAATCCAGGCTGTAGCACTGGGCTAGCAGGACTCCGGAGAACCGGGCTGTAGCGGGCTAACATGACTCCGATATTCATCGCGTGACATTTCCCCGAAGGGACAGACACAGGAACGAAGAAGGACACATGCCGGCCAGCCTAAGTGTTCCGGAGCAGTAGCAAGCTACCATGGCTCAGTGGAAACACTAGGAGACATTTCCCGGTAAGAGAGGCTACTAAGGATAAACAACTAGATAGTCAGATCCCACACATACCAAGCATTTCAACAACATACACACAATATGCTCGATATGTGCAGATACAACATGGCATCACAACATGACTCTACAACTCAAATAATTATTCAATAGGCTCCGAGGAGCGAGATATTACAAACATGGGTCTCATGACCCAACACTCAGAGCATACAAATCAAGCACAAGCGGAAGCTATCATGTCTGAGTACAGACATCTATAAATGGAAAAGGCTGAGAAGCCTGACTGTCTATCAGATCCTGCCGAGGGCACAAGATCGTAGCTGAGGTAACAAGCTAAACATCGAAGTCCACGCGGAACTACTAGTGAGACTGAAGTCTCTCTGCAAAACATAAAATAGGCAAACGTGAGTACAAATGTACCCAGCAAGACTTACATCAGATCTATCTACAGATGCATCATTATCAACAAGGGGGTGGAGGGGTTTGACTGCAGCAAGCCAGCTTTGACCCGGTGGCTATCCTGAACTACGACTGCAAGTAACTCTTTTGAGGTGGCGCACACGAGTCCACATATTCACCATATCAATACACCACTATGGATCCGCTCCCGTCTCCCTACGAGAACGCCATCCATAGCACTCACGCTTATCTTGCGTATTTTAGAGTATCCACTTTCAATTGTCTATGAACTGATATAAGCAACCCAGAAGTCCTTTTCCGCGGACACGGCTATTCGAATAGATGATGTTAACCCTGCAGGGGTGTACTTCTTCACACACGCTCTCACCACTTACCGTCGTTTACACGACATGTACTCGGCAACCTTCAAGCGGAAGCCCAACGTGGGTGTCGGCCACGGCCTACCTAAACACTCAAGTCTCTAGTCCAGGTTTATCGCCTATTCGGGTTCCATCCATGAGGAGATCCGGCCGGAGTTTCGCTCACAGCCCCAAACGATGTGAACAGGGTTCCGTGACACCAAACGGGCGTCCGATTTACCCGGCCACGTGCCTACCGCATCACAGCCCACCCCTACGGTCAGCGCTGCGCACGGCCTCCAGCATACTACAAACACCAGAAACTACTTGCAACTCCTGGACAGAGGACAAGGGTGATCAAGAAGCCGAGAGGGTCCATTGGTTTCGGGCCCAATGCGTGGTAGTAGCTGAATCGTGGATCACAAACACAGAACTCAGTTCCTGAGGACGGCTGCAATGAGACAACCCACCATGTACTCCTACATGGCCTCTCACCGCTACCTTTACCAAATCGTATTCACACACTTAGCTCACACACAGTAGGACATGTTCACACGCCTCTGATTCATCCCCGATGAATCAGACCTGACTCAACTCTAAGCAGTAGCAGGCATGACAAACAAACATGAATGAGTAGGCACAACAGGGCTCAAACAACTCCTACTCATGCTAGTGGGTTTCATCTATTTACTGTGGAATGACAGGTCATGCAGAGGATAAAGGGGTTCAGCTACCGCAGCAAGTAACAGATGAATCGATGTTGTCCTAATGCAGTAAAAGAGAGCAGGGGCGAGAGAGTGGGATTTTATCGGAATGAACAAGGGGGTTTTGCTTGCCTGCACTTCTGAAGATAACATTGAGTCTTCATCAGTGTCAACGATCACATCATCGGTATCACGTCTATCGAGAGGGGACAAATACCGGCAACACAGAAGGGAACACAATCAATGCAATGCACAATATGATGCATGATCATGACATGGCAAAATGAATGTGTTTTGGGCTAATGCAACTAGCAACAGATTAAATGAAGTTGGTTTGAATACAAGATTCAAATTCAAACTCCATATGTGATTATTCAAATGCCATTTAATTGATTTGTGCTAAACAGCAGCTATAAGTTGTTCTAACATGCATGAAAATGGTACAGATGGATTCCTTGAATTTTTCTGATAATTTTCATATATAATTTATTTAATTTGGAGTTACGGTTAATTTTCTATGAATTTTAGAAGTTTTGGTTATTATCTGAAATTTATAAATCATTTTTGATTTATTTTAATTCCAGAAACAAATACTGCGTCAGCATGACGTATTAGTGACGTCAGCAGGTCAACATGGCTGGTCCAGGTCAAACCTGGCCAGTGGGGTCCACACGTCAGTGTCTCAGACTGGTTTGTGTCGCTGACATGTGGGCCCAGTCAACGGCCACGTCAGCGCGGTCAAAACTGACGCGTGGGGCCACTGCAATTAGATTAACCCTAATCTATTTTAGTTAGCCGGTTGGTTAGGCCATGGGGCCCGGCTGTCAGTGGCTCTGGGGGGGGGGGTTAGCTGGCCGTAATTAACACTAATCACGCGGCCACGTCGGACACACCGGCGGCTAGCCGCCGACGACCAAGCAGAGCGGCGGAGACGCTCGGGTTTGCATCTCCGGTGACCAAAGGGGCGGATGAGGGCGTCTACGTGGAGCTGGGAGTCGCCCGTATCCATCTGTGCAAACGGCAGGGGCTGAGGTGGCCCAAGCTCACCGGAACGGGGCCCGCGGCGGCGACCGGAGTTCGGGCGAGCGCGGGTTCGGAGTTCTGGTGCATGGCAGGTCCAGCTGGGGGTCGGGGTCATCTCCTGGGAGCAAACCGAGTACTATGACGCGCCCAGGCACGAGCTACGGCGTCTGTAGCCACGACGGCGACATGGCCGGCGGCGGTGAGCTTTCGGGCTCGGCGACATACGCGACTATAGAGCGCTATCGAGTGCGGTAATAGGGGGAAACGGATCATGAGCTCACAGTGGTCACGTCGAGATGGTCAACGAGCTCGGGGAAGCGACGACGGCGACGAATCGACGATGACGGCCTTCGGTGCCCGAGGAAGAAGAAGATGATGGCGCCGGCATAGCAGGGCTTCCGGTGATGCTTGGTTTGGCGAGGATGACGCTGGAGGCGACGATCTCGGGAACACGGAGAGGGAGCGAGGGAGTGGCTGGCCGCGGTGTTTCTCAGCGGAGTGGCCATGGCGGCTTCGGCCATGAGGGGAAAAGAGCAGGGGAGTGAGAGGGAGAGAGCAGGGAGGCAAGGGAGCGGACGAGGGGGTTCCAGGGGGGGTGTCGTGGCATCCTTAGCCGATCCGGGGCGGGCGGCAAGCAGGAGGTGGCTCGGGCGCGTGCGCGCGCGCTCCGGCCACGCGCCTGCGCCTACTGGCGCGAGGAGGAAGATGACAAGGGGGAGGAGGTGGGCTGGGCCGGCCAGGTGGGGGGAGCTGGGCCGGCTGGGCTGGACAGGTAAGCGCCAGGTAAGTCTCTGTTTTATATTTTTCTGTTCTGTTTTATTTTGTTTAATCTGTTTTGCCACTGTTTTGAATTTAAAAATAATTCAAACAATGCCAAAAACTCCTCTGGAAATATTTATGCTGCTTAATGGACTTTTCCAAAAGCACATAAAATGTTTCAGGGTATTTGGAAATATATTCTATACAAGTTATGAATATAGTTCCAAATGCAAATAAAGTAATGATTTAAATTCAGTGCTCAAAATATTCCTCAAAAATGTTCATTATTTTTGGTTTGGATCAAAACCCTTGCCAAAAATATTAAACATCTAAGGAGAGCATTTTGGAGCAATGAATGAGATTTTAGGGTTTTTGCCCTTCTTTTATTTAGGGTTTTGAGGCTTCCAATTTCCCTCAGTTCAAATTTCAGAATTTAAACATGATGCACACACGAAGCTAGCCTAGAGCATTACCAGAAGCTAGGGATGTGACAACTCACCCCCACTAAACAAGAATCTCGTCTCGAGATTCAAGCGTAGGGTAGGATGAAGGGGAAACGCAAACTAGTATAATCTTCATGATCCTGGTTGCACTTCAGTTGAATGTTGATTCATTCACCATCATTGTCTTGAAGTCTTGCCTTGAAAAATCCTGTCAACATGACATGGAGGGAAGAAGGAGACTCTAGAAGGGTCGATCTTCTCGAAGATCGAACAACTCAGGATTAACTCACGGAATGAGACATAGCAACATCTCTCGAGCTGAGACACTAAACATACATCCATGGGAATGGAGTGAAGCAGATGACAAAGGTTCACTAGGTAGGCAACAATTCCAGACTTAAGAATGTGGTGATCGGTTGTCAACGTTGCGAGGTGTTGAGTTTCCATGATACCATAACGGGGCACCTTAGGGAAGGTGACTTGTAGATATATCCCCTTAAGTGGCAAAAAGAATTACTTTTGATTCAGAGATCACTGAAACTCTTTAAACCAGCCTAAGACAATTCTCGAGCGATCGTTTGGAGGGGGTCGGTAGGATGGCATACTCGGACTTGGATGATGTGGATTACCTTGTTGAAGACAACGTAATGGATGAATTTGCTTACCACCGAAAATGGGAGAGACCCATGGTAGAATGACACATTGGCGGTGCAAGCTGGGAACAAAATGCAAATGTTGGGAATGATTCTGGTAACTGGGGAAGAACCCAACAATAGAGAGTGAATTCACTGTTTGAATAGGTCATAGCATTGCCGAGGAAACTGAGAGGAATCCAGTTGGAGCCGATGGTAACACGTAGCGCTTGTGCGTGCTCTCAAGAACTTGAGCATTTCCATATTCATCAGGGTTTTACCAACATCCGTGTCAAGGGTCCGGTAACACAACTTACTACCATGATGAATGGTGATGGAGGATGCAGATGCAAAGGAGGATAACACCTTCTCAGATTTCACCCTTGGCGGGGCCAAGGAAATAAAATCTGGATGATCGACCGAGAGACATTTAGCACTCCGCTTCTAATGTTCTCCTTGATGTGCTAGTGTAACCCATTCATAGATATGGTTTGATATCTAAAACATCAAGTAAAAGGTCGGACTTCGGGAACACAAAAATCCATAGGGGCAACTAGGGAGTAAACCCTACGAAATCCCTATGGGGAGGTGGCCAACTTCATCAATCAAGATATTATAATAACAGGTCTTCCGGCTGGGTGTGTTGGCCACGACATCCACTTTACCGGTTATCGCGCGACCAATATTATAATTCTTGGGAAATATTCCAACCATCATATCTGCCTGAGATTCAGATCTGGTTGGTGTCAGGATATTCCAGACTCATCGAGTCTAGGAAGAAAAACGGAAGTTTGCAACACAAATCGACGAGATGACGTTGCGGGATTCTCGGGAGATGAACTACGATAGCAAGCTCCAAAACATGAGCTGGTTCTGCTACAAACATGTGAACACGTTGTCCAAGACAAGCATGACCACAAAGTAGTCTTATAATAAAACACTACCGAGTTCTGGTTGGGAACCATCATGGAGGATAGCAAAGTTCTTTCATAAGTCCGGATTAGCTCTTATGAAGGAACTCCTTCTCCTTGAACAAATCAATTAGTGGCTTGGGGTGCTACGGAATACATATGGAGTGGAGGTAATTAATCTACCAAACCATGGTATACTTTGCACATGCATGACTGACTTGGGATGATTCCAGAGGAGCAAAAAACAAACCTTCTCGAATTCACGTCGGCAACTTACATCAAATGCACGTGAATCAAAGGAAGTCACTTCTTCCATCGAAACATATGCTTAGAGCACGGAACATGAAGATAATTCTTATAGAAGTTTCCAATAATAGCTTAATGTTCAACAAAATCATGGAGGAGATAAGGATGTTGTCAATGGGCTCAACAACAGCTCATCGGAATTTCCATATCACTGGACTTCCACCATCATGTGAACACGGTGATAGTATTGGTCAGACCAAAAAAAAATATAATGGTGTATGCTCGAGGAAAACCCACGAGTAAGACAACATTACGAATATCGTTGGTTCTGATTTGATTTGACGATAGCCCACACTCAAATCAAAGGATTGATAAGACAATAGGTCCAGCAACTGATCATAGGGACCAATCGATGAAGATATCATCTTTCTTCAACACACACACACACACATGATATCCCTTAAGATGAACTAAATCGGGCAAGATTCCATCTTCCAACTCTCCAAGTTGTTGTCTAGCTTAACCAACTAGCTCAGGGATATCCAACACAGATTCTTGGAGAAGGGTGGTTCACAAGAAACCAACTTGATCACGAGCTCAACATAACGGTCAGGTGACGACCTGGTGATACTTCCGAGAAGATATTCAGAAAATCACGAACCACCGGTATGTTACTAAACTTGAGAACAATCTTGCCTTTTGAGGCAAGACGATATGATCAATATAGCGAAGATTTGAAATAATCCTAACTCATCAATCGAGGAGTGCACCGAGAACAAGGACTAGGTAGCATGATCAACCTTAGAATGATGATTCAAAACCAACACGCTAAGAAAGAAATTATTGTCCATTAACTACCAAGCAACAAGGTTGCTAGGAGTATTGAATTCACACATCACGATTCACTTGTCGGCATTCCGGTTGCGACAACACGGAACCGAGGGATGAATAATGACGGCGAGAAGTATCACTACATCAAGAATTCACAAGAGCCGGTGCAATCCTCATGAAAATCCTGACATAAGGACGGTAATACTTCAGGGTAGAACAGAATCAAAAGCTGGGCTGGCATTTTGATCTGCGAAGCACAATTGCTTTGACCCAATCCTAGATATGGATGAGGTACTGGAGTTTGTTTCTCCAAGTCATTCGGGACAGAATGGCTTGATGGACCACAAGAGTAATAGGCATCGATAAACGAACGCACGCATGCTCTTGACTATCAATTGATAGGCGAGGGTCAGAGGACAACTAAAGAGGGACAACTCAAAGGAACATACAATTTTCTGAGTTGTGGATGCATGGTTTAGCATGTCGAACGAAGTTCAACATATTTCTTCCGGATAACCCATGCAGAAAGGTAGAACTGGCAGAGCCACAATATATAATGGAGAACTCATCAAGAATAATCCTGTTGTGATATTTCAGTTCAACGAGGAACTTCTGCCATAAGTAGTTCATGGTGTTTGGAAGAAGAAGATACCACGGACTTCAAGGACTATCGCAAAGGTTACTAATATCCTAAGGGCACTAGCAACACTATCAACATGAAGTAGGTAGAGTGAATCTCGGGTTCAGAACCCAGGAGTAGAATACCTACTACTAAGTAGCATCACGGAATGCTTTCGAGAATAAAGGCCAGAATCTCACACTGGGAACAAAAAACATTGCTAGATTACTAGGTGACTCCCTAAATACCTAGGGTCATAATAGTAACTCCAACATAAATGTCAAGGCAATAGAATACCTCAACTCAACAATTAGTGTGATTGAGCTGGCATAAAGGAACATCGAAACCAGAGGGAAAGGATTTTGCAAATGCATCAGACTATTTAGAAACCTGGAATGACTCGGACAGTATAACGGCTGTAAATGCTCAGAAAAGATTTGAGACATTCACAAAAATGGTGGCATAACCACTCAGAAGCACAATATCAAGGTTTCGAGATCAACAATTAACATACGGAAGTAGTAGGAACTGAACTGAGACTTAAATCCAATAATCTTATAAGTCCACTGATTAGTAACACGTGATCCTAATAGAAAGAAGAGATAGCCTAGTTCTTAATCCCCGTAGAAGAGAAGATGATGACTCAGATCAGAAGGCCATGAGGTATAAGGAGTAAAAAGAGCCTTACATTCCATCCCACAATCAATTCCCCTACATATAACTAAAGAATTTCTAGACTCAACTTCGACCAGTTTGGCTTGGTAATCCTACAGGCAACCTGGCTCTGATACCAACGCTGTCAGGACCCCGACTCAATGCACATCGATCTAGCATGTAACACCTCATATCACTTTGCGGCCTCACGCACGGTATTCCCACGGGTGTCGTCTTACCTTTGCCCGGGACCGTTTGCGCCTTTTGGCACACGTATATGATAGTGTCGCTAGCATCCACATGATAAGGAGCCCGGGCTGACATGGCTAGTCGTAAACCCAAAGTGGCACTAACTTACAGGGACAGGCATCCGTGACCCAGCATCGAACGTGTCGGTCATCAGCGAGTGAATCCAGGCTGTAGCACTGGGCTAGCAGGACTCCGGAGAACCGGGCTGTAGCGGGCTAACAGGACTCCGGTATTCATCGCGTGACATTTCCCCGAAGGGACAGACACAGGAACGAAGAAGGACACATGCCGGCCAGCCTAAGTGTTCTGGAGCAGTAGCAAGCTACCATGGCTCAGTGGAAACACTAGGAGACATTTCCCGGTAAGAGAGGCTACTAAGGATAAACAACTAGATAGTCAGATCCCACACATACCAAGCATTTCAACAACATACACACAATATGCTCGATATGTGCAGATACAACATGGCATCACAACATGACTCTACAACTCAAATAATTATTCAATAGGCTCCAAGGAGCGAGATATTACAAACATGGGTCTCATGACCCAACACTCAGAGCATACAAATCAAGCACAAGCGGAAGCTATCATGTCTGAGTACAGACATCTATAAATGGAAAAGGCTGAGAAGCCTGACTGTCTATCAGATCCTGCCGAGGGCACAAGATCGTAGCTGAGGTAACAAGCTAAACGTCGAAGTCCACGTGGAACTACTAGTGAGACTGAAGTCTCTCTGCAAAACATAAAATAGGCAAACGTGAGTACAAATGTACCCAGCAAGACTTACATCAGATCTATCTACAGATGCATCATTATCAACAAGGGGGTGGAGGGGTTTGACTGCAGCAAGCCAGCTTTGACCCGGTGGCTATCCTGAACTACGACTGCAAGTAACTCTTTTGAGGTGGCGCACACGAGTCCACATATTCACCATATCAATACACCACTATGGATCCGCTCCCGTCTCCCTACGAGAACGCCATCCATAGCACTCACGCTTATCTTGCGTATTTTAGAGTATCCACTTTCAATTGTCTATGAACTGATATAAGCAACCCAGAAGTCCTTTTCCGCGGACACGGCTATTCGAATAGATGATGTTAACCCTGCAGGGGTGTACTTCTTCACACACGCTCTGACCACTTACCGCCGTTTACATGACATGTACTCGGCAACCTTCAAGCGGAAGCCCAACGTGGGTGTCGGCCACGGCCTACCTAAACACTAGGAGATCCGGCCGGAGTTTCGCTCACAGCCCCAAACGATGTGAACAGGGTTCCGTGACACCAAACGGGCGTCCGGTTTACCCGGCCACGTGCCTACCGCATCACAGCCCACCCCTATGGTCAGCGCTGCGCACGGCCTCCAGCATACTACAAACACCAGAAACTACTTGCAACTCCTGGACAGAGGACAAGGGTGATCAAGAAGCCGAGAGGGTCCATTGGTTTCGGGCCCAATGCGTGGTAGTAGCTGAATCATGGATCACAAATACAGAACTCAGTTCCTGAGGACGGCTGCAATGAGACAACCCACCATGTACTCCTACATGGCCTCTCACCGCTACCTTTACCAAATCGTGTTCACACACTTAGCTCACACACAGTAGGACGTGTTCACACGCCTCTGATTCATCCCCGATGAATCAGACCTGACTCAACTCTAAGCAGTAGCAGGCATGACAAACAAACATGAATGAGTAGGCACAACAGGGCTCAAACAACTCCTACTCATGCTAGTGGGTTTAATCTATTTACTGTGGAATGACAGGTCATGCAGAGGATAAAGGGGTTCAGCTACCGCAGCAAGTAACAGATGAATCGATGTTGTCCTAATGCAGTAAAAGAGAGCAGGGGCGAGAGAGTGGGATTTTATCGGAATGAACAAGGGGGTTTTGCTTGCCTGGAACTTCTGAAGATAACATTGAGTCTTCATCAGTGTCAACGAGCACATCATCGGTATCACGTCTATCGAGAGGGGACAAATACCGGCAACACAGAAGGGAACACAATCAATGCAATGCACAATATGATGCATGATCATGACATGGCAAAATGAATGTGTTTTGGGCTAATGCAACTCGCAACAGATTAAATGAAGTTGGTTTGAATACAAGATTCAAATTCAAACTCCATATGTGATTATTCAAATGCCATGTAATTGATTTGTGCTAAACAGCAGCTATAAGTTGTTCTAACATGCATGAAAATGGTACAGATGGATTCCTTGAATTTTTCTGATAATTTTTCATATATAATTTATTTAATTTGGAGTTACGGTTAATTTTCTATGAATTTTAGAAGTTTTGGTTATTATCTGAAATTTATAAATCATTTTTGATTTATTTTAATTCCAGAAACAAATACTGCGTCAGCATGACGTATTAGTGACGTCAGCAGGTCAACGTGGCTGGTCCAGGTCAAACCTGGCCAGTGGGGTCCACACGTCAGTGTCTCAGACTGGTTTGTGTCGCTGACATGTGGGCCCAGTCAACGGCCACGTCAGCGCGGTCAAAACTGACGCGTGGGGCCACTGCAATTAGATTAACCCTAATCTATTTTAGTTAGCCGGTTGGTTAGGCCATGGGGCCCGGCTGTCAGTGGCTCTGGGGGGGGGGTTAGCTGGCCGTAATTAACACTAATCACGCAGCCACGTCGGACACACCGGCGGCTAGCCGCCAACGACCAAGCAGAGCGGCGGAGACGCTCGGGTTTGCATCTCCGGCGACCAAAGGGGCGGATGAGGGCGTCTACGTGGAGCTGGGAGTCGCCCGTATCCATCTGTGCAAACGGCAGGGGCTGAGGTGGCCCGAGCTCACCGGAACGGGGCCCGCGGCGGCGACCGGAGTTCGGGCGAGCGCGGGTTCGGAGTTCTGGTGCATGGCAGGTCCAGCTGGGGGTCGGGGTCATCTCCTGGGAGCAAACCGAGTACTATGACGCGCCCAGGCACGAGCTACGGCGTCTGTAGCCACGACGGTGACATGGCCGGCGGCGGTGAGCTTTTGGGCTCGGCGACATACGCGACTATAGAGCGCTATCGAGTGCGGTAATAGGGGGAAACGGATCATGAGCTCACAGTGGTCACGTCGAGATGGTCAACGAGCTCGGGGAAGCGACGACGGCGACGAATCGACGATGACGGCCTTCGGTGCCCGAGGAAGAAGAAGATGATGGCGCCGGCATAGCAGGGCTTCCGGTGATGCTTGGTTTGGCGAGGATGACGCTGGAGGCGATACGGATCTCGGGAACACGGAGAGGGAGCGAGGGAGTGGCTGGCCGCGGTGTTTCTCAGCGGAGTGGCCATGGCGGCTTCGGCCATGAGTGGAAAAGAGCAGGGGAGTGAGAGGGAGAGAGCAGGGAGGCAAGGGAGTGGACGAGGGGGTTCCAGGGGGGGTGTCGTGGCATCCTTAGCCGATCCGGGGCGGGGCGGCAAGCAGGAGGTGGCTCGGGCGCGTGCGCGCGCGCTCCGGCCACGCGCCTGCGCCTACTGGCGCGAGGAGGAAGATGACAAGGGGGAGGAGGTGGGCTGGGCCGGCCAGGTGGGGGGAGCTGGGCCGGCTGGGCTGGACAGGTAAGCGCCAGGTAAGTCTCTGTTTTATATTTTTCTGTTCTGTTTTATTTTATTTAATCTGTTTTGCCACTGTTTTGAATTTAAAAATAATTCAAACAATGCCAAAAACTCCTCTGGAAATATTTATGCTGCTTAATGGACTTTTCCAAAAGCACATAAAATGTTTCAGGGTATTTGGAAATATATTCTATACAAGTTATGAATATAGTTCCAAATGCAAATAAAGTAATGATTTAAATTCAGTGCTCAAAATATTCCTCAAAAATGTTCATTATTTTTGGTTTGGATCAAAACCGTTGCCAAAAATATTAAACATCTAAGGAGAGCATTTTGGAGCAATGAATGAGAATTTAGGGTTTTTGCCCTTCTTTTATTTAGGGTTTTGAGGCTTCCAATTTCCCTCAGTTCAAATTTCAGAATTTAAACATGATGCACACACGAAGCTAGCCTAGAGCATTACCAGAAGCTAGGGATGTGACAGAAACCTAACCCTAAAAATTTGAATCACATCTAATCTATGAACTACTTTAGCTGGATAGAAGAGTTTCAATCGTGGCAAGAATCAATATGAAAACAATGTGACAGGAATCAGACGTGGATAGCACAAAGATTAAGTCCAGACCCTAACTTGGCGGTGGACTTGCTACGACGGCAACGGCGGGGACGAAATCCGTTGACGGCGGCGGAGACCAGCGACAGGAGGCTGCTGGCGACGAGGAGACGATCCGGAGACCACGATGGCAGAGCGAGCTGTTGCGCGGGCGAAAGGTTTCGGAAAAATTTCCAAAATTTTGCCCGTGGCTATTTATATAGCTCGACCCTGTCGGTGTGACCGAGTGGAACAACTCGGTGGCACCGAGATGCATAACTGTGTTTAGTTACAGCAAATCAGTGAGACCGAAAGTTCAAATCGGTTGCACCGAGATTGAAAACTCAGATCAACTTGATGATCTCGGTAGGACCAAAATGGAAGAATCGTCAGACCGAGAATCACTAAGAGGTTTTGGAAGTTTAAGTCTATGACGAATCGGGGACTCCGAGTGCTCCTCACACAGAGTGGTTCGAATCTGACTTGATCAAATTTTGTGATGTAGCATGAATAGAGTTTGAGACGAGAAAAGCATAGATAGCTAAAGAAGGTTCTTAGGCATTCTTGTCCATCCACTTGGCACTAAGGAAAGAAACCAAACAAACAAAACAACAAGTGGATGTCCTTGAATGAGTAAAATATGCACCAACATGGTCACACAATAAGATGGCAATTGAAATATGTGGCAAAGCATGCACAACCAATTTTAGCATCTATCAAACAATTGGTGATGACTAGGTCATCTATATATGAGTATATTGACATAGGAGTCAAATGAGAACATTTGATCATAGGTCATACTCATCGTTTAAGCTCAGGTGGGGTTACCACTTTTACATAATGCATTAGTGTGTTCACACCATTAGAGTTGCTTTGACTCAATTCTTAGAGTTAAGCTCCCCCTAGATGTGAGATCCCCCCTTAGAGGGATGAACTAACCTTGGGTTTTGTCGATGATGACTTCATGTAGGTGTTGAAGATGTAGATGCTCAATGTTGATGTAGATCATTTGGAGCAATCCTTTGGAGTGAGTTGCACTTTCAACTTGCCTACATGGGTTAGTCCCACAAGGAACAAACAAGAATATCCATAGACATAGAGTGATGCTCACACAAAATGATGTCCATGAAATCATTAGGTTACCTTGTCCCTTGCCTTACCAACAAGAGGGTTTGTGACTCCTTGAACTGGTGCAAGATGTGAAAGTTGATTGCACTTGTTCTTGCCAAAATGATATGAGTGAAGAATGTTGGCGGAGTCACCCTCAAGAACTCTCTAGTTCTTCTTCTTAGGGATCCACATCATCTTGATGGGAATCCTTGGAGTTGTAGTTGTACTTGATGAAGTAGAACTTGGCGTAGTCTTGGGGACCCAACTGAACGAGGTTTTAGGTGCTTCTTCAAATGCATCAATCTCTTCTTGAAGCTTGTCCTTGCCTTTGTTCTTGTGGTCTTGTGGTGGAAGATCATCTTGAGCTTGTGTTCCCTTGAAGGAAGTAGGATCATACTTCTCTTGTTGAGGAACAAACTTTATCTTGGGGTATTGATCTTCTTCCCACTCAACTCCATTGGCGTTGAACTTTCGTTCAAAACCAACACCTTGATTCTTCCGGTGCCTTCCTTGCTTGCGTACAATTTCCTCGAATTGCTTACTCCCGGCAAGGCTCTTGTAAACACCTTTCTCTATAATTCCCTTCAATAAACTATTTTCTTGCTCAAGTGTAACTTGGCTAAGAGAATCATTAGTGGAATCAAGATAACTACTAGAAGCAACAACATTGGATTTGACATTATTATTATTGTTACTACTAGAGGAAGTATCTTTCTTGTACTTGTTACTAGACTTGACTTGAGGCATGTAAGTAGATAAGAGTAAACGCTTGGCAATGTAAGAAGAACTTTTCTTATGGAGATCATCATTGATTGCCTTTAAGAACTCATGCTCTTGCTCAAGATTGAGCTTTTCAAAGCGTAAATTGTCATGAGCCCTTAAAAGTTCTCGATGATCTTCGAAGATAGTTTCATGAGCCAACTTAAGAGTGTTTTGTTATTTAGTTAGAAGCTCAATTTTGTCCTTATCATTGTCATTCGTTTGACTAGCATGATTAATTGACGTTTCATCATAGTATTCATCACTAGAGTTGTCAACAAGTAAATCATCATCCACAAGCAAGTCATCTTCATCACTATTGAAATCAACATACTCAGGATGTGTTACCTTTGGACCTTTGGCCATGAAGAATCTTCCAATTCCTTCATTTGGTGAATCAAATATGTCGTAGGAGTTGGTTGGAACAAGTGCTAGACCGGCAACACCTTCATCTTGAGTATGTTCGGAGTCGGAGTGATAGCTTCTCTCGGAGTGATTGTCGGAGTCGGAGCCGGATACCCATTCACCAACATGAGCTTGATGTCTTCGTTTTGTGTAGCTCCTTGATGACTTGTCCTTCCTTTCCGAATCCTTGCTTCTCCGTGAGGGTCTTCGTTCATAATGATCATCTCTACTCCTCCTCTCTCTTGGTGGTGATTCTTCTCTTTTGCTTCTTCTTTTTGGAGAATCTTCTCTTCTTTTGTAGGGTGTCGTACACTCGTTGGAGTAGTGTCCAGGCTTCCCACAATTGTAGCAATTGCGCTCTCGACTAGAAGATCTCTTGTCATGATAAGACCTTGACTTGGAGCTTCTTTCTTTGCTTCTACTCTTGTAGAATTTGTTGAAGTTCTTCACCATTAAGCTCAATTCTTCATTGAAGGTTTGTTTCTCACTTGATGATGTGGGGGATTCACTTGAGGCTTTGTAAGCACCACTTGACTTGTTGTGAAGTTCCTCCTTATCCTTGAGTGACATCTCATGAGCAACAATTCTTCCAATGACTTCTGTTGGCTTGAGATTTTTGTAGTTTGGCATCATTTGGATCAATGTGCACACGGTATCATACTTTCCATCCAATGCTCTTAGGATCTTCTTGATGATGAATCTGTCGGTCATCTCTTCACTCCCTAAGACGGTAATCTCATTTGTGATAAGTGCAAGCCTAGAGTACATTTCAGCGACACCTTCACCATCCTTCATTTTGAACTTGTCAAGCTGACTTTGGAGCACATCCAACTTGGATTCCTTGACGGATTCGGTACCTTCGTGCATATCGATCAAAGTATCCCAAATTTCCTTTGCATTCTCAAGACGGCTGATTTTATTAAATTCTTCGGGGAACAATCCGAAGAAGATGATATCACAGGCTTGAGCATTGTATTGCAGCATCTTCAATTCTTCCGCATCGCTTCACGGTTCGGTTCTCTCCCATCAAAGAATTCACCTTGCAAGCCAATACAAATAATTGCCCAAACGGCGGGGTTATGTCCGAGAATATGCATTTTCATCTTATGCTTCCAACTAGCAAAATTAGTACCATCAAAGTAAGGACCTCTACGGTGATAATTTCCCTCGCTAGACGCCATACTCTCCTAGGTTGTGAAACCAAGGCTATGACCACCAAAAGCTATGGAAATCAAAGCAAATGGAGACCAAAGCTCCGATACCACTTGTAGGACCTTTAAGTAAGTCTAGAGGGGGGGGGGGTGATTAGACTACTTGACCAATTAACAACTTAACCTTTTCCCAATTTTAGAGTTTGGCAGATTTTAGCTATCTTAGGACAAGTCAAGCAATCATCACACAATTCAGGCAAGCATGCAAAGAGTATATAGGCAGCGGAAATTAAAGCATGCAACTTGCAAGAAAGTAAAGGGAAGGGTTTGGAGGATTCAAACGCAATTGGAGACACGAATGTTTTTGGCGTGGTTCCGATAGGTGGTGCTATCATACATCTACGTTGATGGAGACTTCAACCCACAAAGGGTAACGGCTGTGCGAGTCCACGGAGGGCTCCGACCACGAAGGGTCCACGAAGTAGCAACCTTGTCTATCCCACCATGTCCATCGCCCATGAAGGACTTGCCTCACTAGCGGTAGATCTTCACGAAGTAGGCGATCTCCTTGCCCTTAGAAACTCCTTGGTTCAACTCCACAGTCTTGTCAGAGGCTCCCAAGTGACACCTAGCCAATCTAGGAGACACCACTCTCCAAGAAGTAACAAATGGTGCGTTGATGAACTCCTTGCTCTTGTGCTTCAAATGATAGTCTCCCCAACACTCAACTCTCTCTCATAGGATTTGGATCTGGTGGAAATATGATTTGAGTGGAAAGCAACTTGGGGAAGGCTAGAGATCAAGATTCATATGGTAGGAATGGAATATCTTGACCTCAACACATGAGTAGGTGGTTCTCTCTCATAAATGGTAAGTTGGAAGTGTAGGTTTAGTCTGATGGCTCTCTCCATGAATGAAGAGGAGGTGGAGGGGTATATATAGCCTCCACAAAAAATCTAACCGTTACACACAATTTACCAAACTCGGTGGGACCGAATCGTTAAACTCGGTCGGACCGATTTAGTAAACCTAGTGACCGTTAGTGATTTTCGGTGGGACTGACATGCATCTCGGTGAGGCCGATTCGGTTAGGGTTAGGGCATAACGTAATCTCGGTGAGACCGATTACACAAACTCGGTGAGACCGATTTGGTAATAAGCTTTCCAGAGAGTTGGTCAGGTAAACTCGGTGGGACCGATTTGCTCTTTTTAGTGAGATCGAAATGTTACAAAAAGGAAACAGAGAGTTTACATTGCAATCTCGGTGGGACCAATCGCTCACTTCGGTTAGACCGAAACGTTACGAAGGGAAACAGAGAGATTGCAACCCCATCTCGGTGAGACCGAGATCCCTATCGGTAAGACCGATTTGCTTAGGGTTTGTGGCAGTGGCTATGACTTTTGGAATCGGTGGCGCTGGATAGAAAGAATCGGTGTGTCTGATTTTGGCTTTAGGTTTAGGTCATTTGTGGATGTGGGAAAGTAGTTGAGGGTTTTGGAGCATATCACTAAGCACATGAAGCAAGAGGCTCATTAAGGAACACCTCATCCCTTTTTGATAGTATTGGCTTTTCCTATAGACTCAATGTGATCTTGGATCTCTAAAATGTAAAATGAAGAGTCTTGAGCTTTTGAGCTTGAGCCAAGCCTTTGTCCTTAGTATTTTGAGGGATCCACTTTCATCATCCATGCCATGCCATTCATTGAGCTTTACTGAAATAATAGTCTTGGAATAGCATTAGCTCAATGAGCTATATGTTGTTATGAATTACCAAAACCACCTAGGGATAGTTGCACTTTCAATCTCCCCCTTTTTGGTAATTGATGACAACATATAGATCAAAGCTTCGACAAATGATAATAAAATTTAAATAACATCGTCGCTTTGAGAAGTATGTGATAAGCAAGAGCTCCCCCTAAATTTGTGCATAGTTTTAGATTTGCTTTGGACTGCAAATGCACAATGAATTAGGCTCATGGGTTACTCTTCAATGTCACATACATCTTGGTGGAGCGCTCAAAATAATAAACAATGAATACATGCACACCAAGCATAGTGAGTGATCACATAAGATAGATAGGATAATATCAAGCATGCATAAGTGTAGCTTTTATCAAACACATGATCATCAATGTCTCACAAGCATAGTATCTCAACCAAAAGCAAACAAAGATTGAAAAACCACCAAATAAAGCAAGAGAGAACAAAAGCGACACACTCTCTCTCGAAGCCTATGATCTATACATTTTTCTCCCCCTTTGGCAACAAGTTACCAAAAAGTTCATAGAAAATGCATAATGCTAGATCGACTCTCAGGCTTGATCTTCTGGTGGTGGTGTAGAGATGGCTCCTTGGATGAAGGCTTCAGTTGAAGTGGATGGAGCTAGAGTTGTTGCTCTAGTGTCTGTCACTGGCACTACAACTGACCTCTGGGCTCTGGGCACTCTGGCAAACACATTGGTGGTAGTCTTGCCCTTCCTCTCCTGCATGTCATCCTGCAGTTGCTCCACAACTAACTGAATCTCAGTTACTTTGACATCTAGATCATAGAATTTTTGTTCCATGATTCTTTCCAAGCTCTCCTGGTTTTGAGTTAAGGTGGCCAACCCCTTCTCAATCCTCAGAGATGATGCTATCAAGTAACCAAGCTGCTCCTGCTTGTTTTTCAAGAAATACTCAGATGCCTCCTCTTGAGTTGGCATCTTGGCAGCCTTCTCCTTCCTTGCCTTATCCTCCTTCTCCTGAGCTTGAACTGATTGTGGATCATCTTCATTCATGAAAACCTCATTGTCCTCAAAGTCTGGATAAAGTGGAAAGTGTTCCTTATGCAACTAATATTTTCCTGTGCCCATCTTTGAGTTTATCAATTCTTGAATCTGAGGTGCATATCCACAGCTCCTCTTCTGATCTGCTGCAGTCCTCTTGATTGTTTCAATGATCAGGCTCATGACTTTGAACTTCTGTGGCACATCAAACACATGCAACATGTTGATGGCATGCCCTCTGATCATGTTATGGTCACCAGACTTGGGCAACAAAGTGTGCCTCAGAATCCAATTTATGGTTGGCAACCCTGACAGCAGAAAGTGAACTGATCCAAAAGTGAAAGTCTCTAGGGCTTTGTCTGGGATCTCCTTGTACATGTGTGCCATGGTATTGTGTCCCATTTTCTTCTTGGCATATACATCCAGATCATCATCATTTTCCTTTGGGGCATTGATCAGACTTGCCCATTCTTCAATAGTGGACTGGTACCTTGTACCTTCAGACATCCAAACAATTCTTCCATCTGGGTAAAAATGTGTTGTGGAGCAGAATTGCATGATAAGTTCATCATTCCAATTTGTGAGCTTTTTCCCAACAAAATCTGCAGCTCCACAAGCAACAAAGTTGTCTTGCACTCCAGGATGGTGCTCTTCATTTTCCTTGATGAATTTCCAGTCAACCCACCTCATGTAACAGACTATGGGCTTCTTGTCCAACAGAATTGTTTCATAGAAGTCCTGCTGTTCCTTTGTGTGGAACCTGTAATCAACAATAGTTCTTCTCCTTGTGGCATATGGATCTACCATTCTCCATAGTCTCAGCCCTGAATCCTTCCTGATTCTCATGTCCTCAGCCACAGGATGGGCATCATTGTGGTCTGATATCTTTGGCTTGAGCTTCCTTAGAACTTGTCCTTCTTCATCTTCCTCCTCAGCAACCTCAGGCACTGGGGCCTTGTTCTTCTCAGCAGCTGGAATACTCCTGGTATTCCTCTTTGGTGCAGACTTGGCCTTGGGGGCAGCTTTGGGTGCTTCCTTGGGCTTAGATGTTGCAGCCCCAGATTTAATAGCATCACCCATAAGCTTTGGTGCCTTTGGTGCTGGTGCAGAAAGCTCTTCCTCTTCCATCATGGAAGGTTGCCCAACAACTCTGGCCATGGTCTTCTTGACCCTTTCCTTCCTATTCTTGCTTTCATCAGCTGGCTCTTTGGGATCAGGATTTTCAGGCAGTTGAGTTGATGCTCTGGCCTTGGGCATAGGTTGCCTTCTTGCAGGCCTTTTAATCTTCATGCCTGGCTTTATATCCTTTGCCGAGACATATTCCTTCTTGAGCACCACTTTCTTGGAAGTAGCCTCATCTTCCTCAGCTTTGTAATCTTCATCCTCTGAATCTGAAGTTCTTTTCCTCCTTTGCCTAGTTGCAGCCTTAGGCAAATTGCTAGGAGTACTTCTGCTCCCTTCATCTGAAGTTGAGGGACTAGTGCCCTCACTCAAGTCCATCTGCTCTTCTGACCTGTTCTGGCTGTTACTTTGATCAGACATACTGCAAAAGCTGACTGCTGACCCTGTGAAGAGTTATAGATGAGATAGAAAAGATGAGCATCACAAAATGCAGAGTTTTTTTTGCAAAAGAATGACTCAAAAGTTCAGTCTTAGTTTTCCATAGAAAGCATTTCGGATCCACCGATTTTCAAACTCGGTGATACCGAAGCAGTTTTGGATCCTAAACTGATGATCTCGGTTGGACCGAGTTTCAGTTCGGTGGTACCGAGACTGCTAGGGTTTCACAGAATCCTCAAATCGGTTGCACCGATTAGTAATTCTCGGTCAGACCGAGAGTCACTAGTGCAATGGCATAAGCCAAATCGGTGAGACCGAGTTTTTCAACTCGGTGGGTCCGAGATGGTTTCGGCGGAAACCTAACCCTAAAAATTTGAATCACATCTAATCTATGAACTACTTTAGCTGGATAGAAGAGTTTTAATCGTGGCAAGAATCAATATGAAATCAATGTGAGAGGAATCAGACGTGGATAGCACAAAGATTAAGTCCAGACCCTAACTTGGCGGTGGACTTGCTACGGCGGCAACGGCGGGGACGAAATCCGTTGACGGCGGCGGAGACCAGCGACAGGAGGCTGCTGGCGACGAGGAGACGATCCGGAGACCACGATGGCAGAGCGAGCTGTTGCGCGGGCGAAAGGTTTCGGAAAAATTTCGAAAATTTTGCCCGTGGCTATTTATATAGCTCGACCCTGTCGGTGTGACCGAGTGGAACAACTCGGTGGCACCGAGATGCATAACTGTGTTCAGTTACAGCAAATCAGTGAGACCGAAAGTTCAAATCGGTTGCACCGAGATTGAAAACTCAGATCAACTTGATGATCTCGGTAGGACCAAAATGGAAGAATCGTCAGACCGAGAATCACTAAGAGGTTTTGGAAGTTTAAGTCTATGACGAATCGGGGACTCCGAGTGCTCCTCACACAGAGTGGTTCGAATCTGACTTGATCAAATTTTGTGATGTAGCATGAATAGGGTTTGAGACGGGAAAAGCATAGATAGCTAAAGAAGGTTCTTAGGCATTCTTGTCCATCCACTTGGCACTAAGGAAAGAAACCAAACAAACAAAACAACAAGTGGATGTCCTTGAATGAGTAAAATATGCACCAACATGCTCACACAATAAGATGGCAATTGAAATATGTGGCAAAGCATGCACAACCAATTTTAGCATCTATCAAACAATTGGTGATGACTAGGTCATCTATATATGAGTATATTGACATAGGAGTCAAATGAGAACATTTGATCATAGGTCATACTCATCGTTTAAGCTCAGGTGGGGTTACCACTTTTACATAATGCATTAGTGTGTTTACACCATTAGAGTTGCTTTGACTCAATTCTTAGAGTTAAGCTCCCCCTAGATGTGAGATCCCCCCTTAGAGGGATGAACTAACCTTGGGTTTTGTCGATGATGACTTCATGTAGGTGTTGAAGATGTAGATGCTCAATGTTGATGTAGATCATTTGGAGCAATCCTTTGGAGTGAGTTGCACTTTCAACTTGCCTACATGGGTTAGTCCCACAAGGAACAAACAAGAATATCCATAGACATAGAGTGATGCTCACACAAAATGATGTCCATGAAATCATTAGGTTACCTTGTCCCTTGCCTTACCAACAAGAGGGTTTGTGACTCCTTGAACTGGTGCAAGATGTGAAAGTTGATTGCACTTGTTCTTGCCAAAATGATATGAGTGAAGAATGTTGGCGGAGTCACCCTCAAGAACTCTCTAGTTCTTCTTCTTAGGGATCCACATCATCTTGATGGGAATCCTTGGAGTTGTAGTTGTACTTGATGAAGTAGAACTTGGCGTAGTCTTGGGGACCCAACTGAACGAGGTTTTAGGTGCTTCTTCAAATGCATCAATCTCTTCTTGAAGCTTGTCCTTGCCTTTGTTCTTGTGGTCTTGTGGTGGAAGATCATCTTGAGCTTGTGTTCCCTTGAAGGAAGTAGGATCATACTTCTCTTGTTGAGGAACAAACTTTATCTTGGGGTATTGATCTTCTTCCCACTCAACTCCATTGGCGTTGAACTTTCGTTCAAAACCAACACCTTGATTCTTCTGGTGCCTTCCTTGCTTGCGTACAATTTCCTCGAATTGCTTACTCCCGGCAAGGCTCTTGTAAACACCTTTCTCTATAATTCCCTTCAATAAACTATTTTCTTGCTCAAGTGTAACTTGGCTAAGAGAATCATTAGTGGAATCAAGATAACTACTAGAAGCAACAACATTGGATTTGACATTATTATTATTGTTACTACTAGAGGAAGTATCTTTCTTGTACTTGTTACTAGACTTGACTTGAGGCATGTAAGTAGATAAGAGTAAACGCTTGGCAATCTAAGAAGAACTTTTCTTATGGAGATCATCATTGATTGCCTTTAAGAACTCATGCTCTTGCTCAAGATTGAGCTTTTCAAAGCGTAAATTCTCATGAGCCCTTAAAAGTTCTCGATGATCTTCGAAGATAGTTTCATGAGCCAACTTAAGAGTGTTTAGTTCTTTAGTTAGAAGCTCAGTTTTGTCCTTATCATTGTCATTCGTTTGATTAGCATGATTAATTGACGTTTCATCATAGTATTCATCACTAGAGTTGTCAACAAGTAAATCATCATCCACAAGCAAGTCATCTTCATCACTATTGAAATCAACATACTCAGGATGTGTTACCTTTGGACCTTTGGCCATGAAGAATCTTCCAATTCCTTCATTTGGTGAATCAAATATGTCGTAGGAGTTGGTTGGAACAAGTGCTAGACCGGCAACACCTTCATCTTGAGTATGTTCGGAGTCGGAGTGATAGCTTCTCTCGGAGTGATTGTCGGAGTCGGAGCCGGATACCCATTCACCAACATGAGCTTGATGTCTTCGTTTTGTGTAGCTCCTTGATGACTTGTCCTTCCTTTCCGAATCCTTGCTTCTCCGTGAGGGTCTTCGTTCATAATGATCATCTCTACTCCTCCTCTCTCTTGGTGGTGATTCTTCTCTTTTGCTTCTTCTTTTTGGAGAATCTTCTCTTCTTTTGTAGGGTGCCGTACACTCGTTGGAGTAGTGTCCAGGCTTCCCACAATTGTAGCAATTGCGCTCTCGACTAGAAGATCTCTTGTCATGATAAGACCTTGACTTGGAGCTTCTTTCTTTGCTTCTACTCTTGTAGAATTTGTTGAAGTTCTTCACCATTAAGCTCAATTCTTCATTGAAGGTTTGTTTCTCACTTGATGATGTGGGGGATTCACTTGAGGCTTTGTAAGCACCATTTGACTTGTTGTGAAGTTCCTCCTTATCCTTGAGTGACATCTCATGAGCAACAATTCTTCCAATGACTTCTGTTGGCTTGAGATTTTTGTAGTTTGGCATCATTTGGATCAATGTGCACACGGTATCATACTTTCCATCCAATGCTCTTAGGATCTTCTTGATGATGAATCTGTCGGTCATCTCTTCACTCCCTAAGACGGCAATCTCATTTGTGATAAGTGCAAGCCTAGAGTACATTTCAGCGACACCTTCACCATCCTTCATTTTGAACTTGTCAAGCTGACTTTGGAGCACATCCAACTTGGATTCCTTGACGGATTCGGTACCTTCGTGCATATCGATCAAAGTATCCCAAATTTCCTTTGCATTCTCAAGACGGCTGATTTTATTGAATTCTTCGGGGAACAATCCGAAGAAGATGATATCACAGGCTTGAGCATTGTATTGCAGCATCTTCAATTCTTCCGCATCGCTTCACGGTTCGGTTCTCTCCCATCAAAGAATTCACCTTGCAAGCCAATACAAATAATTGCCCAAACGGCGGGGTTATGTCCGAGAATATGCATTTTCATCTTATGCTTCCAACTAGCAAAATTAGTACCATCAAAGTAAGGACCTCTACGGTGATAATTTCCCTCGCTAGACGCCATACTCTCCTAGGTTGTGAAACCAAGGCTATGACCACCAAAAGCTATGGAAATCAAAGCAAATGGAGACCAAAGCTCTGATGCCACTTGTAGGACCTTTAAGTAAGTCTAGAGGGGGGGGGGTGATTAGACTACTTGACCAATTAAAAACTTAACCTTTTCCCAATTTTAGAGTTTGGTAGATTTTAGCTATCTTAGGACAAGTCAAGCAATCATCACACAATTCAAGCAAGCATGCAAAGAGTATATAGGCAGCGGAAATTAAAGCATGCAACTTGCAAGAAAGTAAAGGGAAGGGTTCGGAGGATTCAAACGCAATTGGAGACACAGATGTTTTTGGCGTGGTTCCGATAGGTGGTGCTATCGTACATCCACGTTGATGGAGACTTCAACCCATGAAGGGTAACGGTTGCGCGAGTCCACGGAGGGCTCCACCCACGAAGGGTCCACGAAGTAGCAACCTTGTCTATCCCACCATGGCCATCGGCCATGAAGGACTTGCCTCACTAGCGGTAGATCTTCACGAAGTAGGCGATCCCCTCGCCCTTACAAACTCCTTGGTTCAACTCCACAATCTTGTCAGAGGCTCCCAAGTGACACCTAGCCAATCTAGGAGACACCACTCTCCAAGAAGTAACAAATGGTGCGTTGATGATGAACTCCTTGCTCTTGTGCTTCAAATGATAGTCTCCCCAACACTCAACTCTCTCTCATAGGATTTGGATCTGGTGGAAAGATGATTTGAGTGGAAAGCAACTTGGGGAAGGCTAGAGATCAAGATTCATATGGTAGGAATGGAATATCTTGACCTCACCACATGAGTAGGTGGTTCTCTCTCAAAAATGGTAAGTTGGAAGTGTAGGTTTAGTTTGATGGCTCTCTCCACGAATGAAGAGGAGGTGGAGGGGTATATATAGCCTCCACACAAAATCTAACCGTTACACACAATTTACCAAACTCGGTGGGACCAAATCGTTAAACTCGGTCGGACCAATTTAGTAAACCTAGTGACCGTTAGTGATTTTCGGTGGGACTGACATGCATCTCGGTGAGGCCGATTCGGTTAGGGTTAGGGCATAACGTAATCTCGGTGAGACCAATTACACAAACTCGGTGAGACCGATTTGGTAATAAGCTTTCCAGAGAGTTGGTCAGGTAAACTCGGTGGGACCAATTTGCTCTTCTCGGTGAGACCGAAATGTTACAAAAAGGAAACAGAGAGTTTACATTGCAATCTCGGTGGGACCGATCGCTCACTTCGGTTAGACCGAAACGTTACGAAGGGAAACAGAGAGATTGCAACCCCATCTCGGTGAGACCGAGATCCCTATCGGTAAGACCGATTTGCTTAGGGTTTGTGGCAGTGTCTATGACTTTTGGAATCGGTGGCGCCGGATAGAAAGAATCGGTGTGACCGATTTTGGCTTTAGGTGTAGGTCATTTGTGGATGTGGGAAAGTAGTTGAGAGTTTTGGAGCATATCACTAAGCACATGAAGCAAGAGGCTCATTAAGCAACACCTCATCCCTTCTTGATAGTATCGGCTTTTCCTATAGACTCAATGTGATCTTGGATCACTAAAATGTAAAATGAAGTGTCTTGAGCTTTTGAGCTTGAGCCAATCCTTTGTCCTTAGTATTTTGAGGGATCCACTTTCATCATCCATGCCATGCCATTCATTGAGCTTTCCTGAAATAATAGTCTTGGAATAGCATTAGCTCAATGAGCTATATGTTGTTATGAATTAGCAAAACCACCTAGGGATAGTTGCACTTTCACTATGCATCACCATGATCTTGCATGTGCGTAGGAATTTTTTTGAAATTACTACGTTCCCCAACAGTGGTATTAGAGCCTGGTTTTATGCGTAGATGTTATATGCATGAGTAGAACATAAGTGAATTGTGGGCGATACAAGTCATACTGCTTACCAGCATGTCATACTTTGGTTCGGTGGTATTGTTGGATGAAGCGGCCCGGACCGACATTACACGTACGCTTAAGTGAGACTGGTTCTACCGACGTGCTTTGCACATAGGTGGCTGGCGGGTGTCAGTTTCTCCAACTTTAGTTGAACCGAGTGTGGCTACACCCGGTCCTTGAGAAGGTTAAAACAACACTAACTTGACGAACTATCGTTGTGGTTTTTATGCATAGGTAAGAACGGTTCTTGCTCAGCCCGTAGTAGCCACGTAAAACTTGCAACAACAAAGTAGAGGACGTCTAACTTGTTTTTGCAGGGCATGTTGTGATGTGAGATGGTCAAGACATGATGCTACATTTTATTGTATGAGATGATCATGTTTTGTAACAATGTTATCGGCAACTGGCAGGAGCCATATGGTTGTCGCTTTATTGTATGCAATGCAATCGCCCTATAGTTGCTTTACTTTATCACTAAGCGGTAGCGATAGTCGTAGAAGCAATAGGTGGCAAAACGATAACAATGCTACGATGAAGATCAAGGTGTCGCGCCGGTGACGATGGTGATCATGATGGTGCTTCGGAGATGGTGATCACAAGCACAAGATGGTGATGGCCATATCATATCACTTATATTGATTGCATGTGATGTTTAACCTTTATGCATCTTATTTTGCTTTGATTGACGGTAGCATTATAAGATGATATCTCACTAAATTTCAAGGTATAAGTGTTCTCCCTGAGTATGCACCGTTGCGAAAGTTCTTTGTGCTGAGACACCACATGATGATCGGGTGTGATAGGCTCTACGTTCAAATATAACGGGTGCAAAATAGTTGCACACACGGAATACTCAGGTTAAACTTGACGAGCCTAGCATATACAGATATGGCCTCGGAACACTAAGACCGAAAGGTCGAGCGTGAATCATATAGTAGATATGATCAACATAATGATGTTCACCATTGAAAACTACTCCATCTCACGTGATGATCGAACATGGTTTAGTTGATTTGGATCACGTGATCACTTAGATGATTAGAGGGATGTTTATCAAAGTGGGAGTTCTTAAGTAATATGATTAATTGAACTTTAATTTATCATGAACTTAGTACCTGATAGCATGTTGCTTGTCTATGTTTGTTGTAGATAGATGGCTCATGCCGTTGTTCCGTTGAATTTTAATGCGTTCCTTGAGAAAGGTAAGTTGAAATATGATGGTAGCAATTACACGGACTGCGTCTGTAACTTGAGGATTATCCTCATTGCTGCACAGAAGAATTACGTCTTGGAAGCATTGCTGGGTGCCAGGCCTGCTGCAGATGCAACTGACGACGTTAAGAACGTCTGGCAGAGCAAAGCTGGTGACTACTCGATAGTTCAGTGTGCCATGCTTTACGGCTTAGAACCGGGACTTCAACGACGTTTTGAACGCCATGGAGCATATGAGATGTTCCAGGAGTTGAAGTTAATATTTCAAGCAAATGCCCAGATTGAGAGATATGAAGTCTCCAATAAGTTCTATAGTTGCAAGATGGAGGAGAATAGTTCTGTCAGTGAACATATCCTCAAAATGTCTGGGTATAATAATCACTTGATTCAACATGGAGTAAATCTTCCTGATGATATTGTTATTGACATAATTTTTAATCACTGCCACCAAGCTACAAGAGCTTCGTGATGAAATATAATATGCAAGGGATGAACAAGACTATTCCCGAGCTCTTCACAATGCTAAAAGCTGCGGAGGTAGAAATCAAGAAGGAGCATCAAGTGTTGATGGTCAACAAGACCACCAGTTTCAAGAAAAAGGGTAAAGGGAAGAAGAAGAGGAACTTCAAGAAGAACGGCAAGCAAGTTGCTGCTCAAGAGAAGAAACCCAAGTCTAGACCTAAGCCTGAGACTGAGTGCTTCTACTGCAAGCAGACTGGTCACTGGAAGCGGAACTGCCCCAAATATTTGGCGGATAAGAAGGATGGCAAAGGTGAACAAAGGTATATGTGATATACATGTTATTGATGTGTACCTTACTAATGCTCGCAGTAGCACCTGGGTATTTGATACTGGTTCTGTTGCTAACATTTGCAACTCAAAACAGGGACTATGGATTAATCGAAGATTGGCTAAGGACGAGGTGACGATGCACGTGGGAAATGGTTAAAAAGTCGATGTGATCGCGGTCGGCACGCTACCTCTACATCTACCTTCGAGATTAGCTTTAGACCTGAATAATTGTTATTTGGTGCCAGCGTTAAGCATGAGCATTATATTTGGATCTTGTTTGATGCGAGCCGGTTATTCATTTAAATCAGAGAATAATGGTTGTTCTATTTATATGAGTAATATCTTTTATGGACGTGCACCCTTGAAGAGTGGTCTATTTTTATTGAATCTTGATAGTAGTGATACGCATATTCATAATGTTGAAGCCAAAAGATGCAGAGTTGATAATGATAGTGTAACTTATTTGTGGCACTGCCGTTTGGGTCATATTGGTGTAAAGCGCATGAAGAAACTCCATACTGATGGACTTTTGGAATCACTTGATTATGAATCACTTGGTACTTGCGAACCGTGCCTCATGGGCAAGATGACTAAAACGCCGTTCTTTGGAACTATGGAGCGAGCAACAGATTTATTGGAAATCATACATACTGATGTATGTGGTCCAATGAACATTGAGGCTCGCGGCGGGTATCGTTATTTTCTCACCTTCACTGATGATTTGAGCAAATATGGGTATATCTACTTAATGAAGCATAAGTCTGAAACATTTGAAAAGTTCAAAGAATTTCAGAGTGAAATGGGAAATCATCGTAACAAGAAAATAAAATTTCTACGATCTGATCGTGGAGGAGAATATTTGAGTTACGAGTTTGGTCTACATTTGAAACAATGCAGAATAGTTTCGCAACTCACGCCACCCGGAACACCACAACATAATGGTGTGTCTGAATGTCGTAATCGTACTTTACTAGATATGGTGCGATCTATGATGTCTCTTACTGATTTACCGCTATCTTTTGGGGTTATGCTTTAGAGACGGCTGCATTCACGTTAAATAGGGCACCATCAAAATCCGTTGAGACGACGCCTTATGAACTATGGTTTGGCAAGAAACCAAAGTTGTCATTTCTTAAAGTTTGGGGCTGCGATGCTTATGTGAAAAAACTTCAACCTAATAAGCTCGAACCCAAATCGGAGAAATGTTTCTTCATAGGATACCCAAAGGAGACTATTGGGTACACCTTCTATCACATATCTGAAGGCAAGACTTTTGTTGCTAAATTTAGATCCTTTCGAGAGAAGGAGTTTCTCTCGAAAGAAGTGAGTGGGAGGAAAGTAGAACTTGATGAGGTAACTGTACCTGCTCCCTTATTGGAAAGTAGTTCATCAGAGAAACCGGTTCCTATGACGCCTACACCAATTAGTGAGGAAGCTAATGATATTGATCATGAAACTTCAGATCAAGTTACTACCGAACCTCGTAGGTCAACCAGAGTAAGATCCGCACCAGAGTGGTATGGTAATCCTATCCTGGAGGTCATGTTACTTGACCATGGTGAACCTACAAACTATGAGGAAGTGATGATGAGCCCAGATTCCGCAAAATGGCTTGAGGCCATGAAATCTGAGATGGGATCCATGTATGAGAACAAAGTGTGGACTTTGGTGGACTTGCCCGATGTATGATCGGCAAGCCATAGAAAATAAATGGATCTTCAAGAAGAAGACTGACGCTGACGGTAATGTTACTGTCTACAAAGCTCGACTTGTTGCGAAAGGTTTTTGACAAGTTCAAGGGGTTGACTATGATGAGACTTTCTCACCCGTAGCGATGCTTAAGTCTGTCTGAATCATGTTAGCAATTGCCGCATTTTATGATTATGAAATATGGCAAATGGATGTCAAAACTGCATTCCTGAATGGATTTCTAGAAGAAGAGTTGTATATGATCCAAAAGGTGCTAACAAAGTGTGCAAGCTCCAGCGATCCATTTATGGACTGGTGCAAGCCTCTCGGAGATGGAATAAATGCTTTGATAGTGTGATCAAAGCATATGGTTTTATACAGACTTTTGGAGAAGCCTACATTTACAAGAAAGTGAGCGGGAGCTCTGTAACATTTCTGGTATTATATGTAGACAACATATTGTTGATTGGAAATGATATAGAATTTCTGGATATCATAAAAGGATACTTGAACAAAAGTTTTTCAATGAAAGACCTCGGTGAAGCTACTTATATATTGGGCATCAAGATCTATAGAGATAGATCAAGACGCTTAATTAGACTTTCACAAAGCACATACCTTGATAAAGTTTTGAAAAAGTTCAAAATGGATCAAGCATAGAAAGGGTTATTGCCTGTATTACAAGGTGTGAAGTTGAGTCAGACTCAATGCCCGACCACTGCATAAGATAGAGAGAAAATGAAAGATGTTCCCTATGCTTCAGCCATAGGCTCTATCATATATGCAATGCTATGTACCAGACCTGATGTGTGCTTAGCGATTAGCTAAGCAGGGAGGTACCAAAGTAATCCAGGAGTGGATCACTGGCCATCGGTCAAGAATATCCTGAAATACCTGAAAAGGACTAAGGATATGTTTCTCGTTTATGGAGGTGACAAAGAGCTAGTCGTAAATGGTTATGTCGATGCAAGCTTTGACCCTGATCCGGACGATTCTAAATTGCAAACCGGATACATATTTATATTGAACGGTGGAGCTGTCAGTTGGTGCAGTTCTAAACAAAGTGTCGTGGCGGGATCTACATGTGAAGCAGAGTACATAGCTGCTTCGGAAGCAGCAAATGAAGGAGTCTGGATGAAGGAGTTCATATCCGATTTAGGTGTCATACCTAGTGCATCGGGTCCAATGAAAATCTTTTGTGACAATACTGGTGCAATTGCCTTGGCAAAGGAATCCAGATTTCACAAGAGAACTAAGCACATCAAGAGATGCTTCAATTCCATCCGGGACCAAGTCCAGGTGGGAGACATAGAGATTTGCAAGATACATACGGATCTAAATGTTGCAGACCCGTTGACTAAGCCTCTTCCATGAGCAAAACATGATCAGCACCAAGGCTCCATGGGTGTTAGAATCATTATTGTGTAATCTAGATTATTGACTCTAGTGCAAGTGGGAGACTGAAGGAAATATGCCCTAGAGGCAATAATAAAGTTATTATTTATTTCCTCATATCATGATAAATGTTTATTATTCATGCTAGAATTGTATTAACCCGAAACATAATACATGTGTGAATACATAGACAAACATAGTGTCACTAGTATGCCTCTACTTGACTAGCTCGTTGATCAAAGATGGTAGAGTTTCCTAGCCATAGACATGAGTTGTCATTTGATTAATGGGATCACATCATTAGGAGAATGATGTGATTGACTTCACCCATTCCGTTAGCTTAGCACTTGTTCGTTTAGTATGTTGCTATTGCTTTCTTCATGACTCATACATGTTCCTATGACTATGAGATTATGCAACCCCCGTTTACCGGAGGAACACTTTGTGAGCTACCAAATGTCACAACGTAACTGGGTGATTATAAAGGAGCTCTACAGGTGTCTTGAAAGGTACATGTTGAGTTGGTGTATTTCGAGATTAGGATTTGTCACTCCGATTGTCGGAGAGGTATCTCTAGGCCCTCTCGGTAATGCACATCACTATAAGCCTTGCAAGCAATGTAGATCATGAGTTAGTTGCGGGATGATGCATTACGTAACGAGTAAAGAGACTTGCCGGTAACGAGATTGAAATAGGTATTGAGATACCGAAGATCGAATCTCGGGCAAGTAACATACCGATGACAAAGGGAACAACGTATGTTGTTATGCGGTTTGACCGATAAAGATCTTCATATAATATGTAGGAGCCAATATGAGCTTCCAGGTTCCGCTATTGGTTATTGACCGGAGACGTGTCTTGGTCATGTCTACATAGTTCTCGAACCCGTAGGGTCCGCACGCTTAAAGTTCGGTGACGATCGGCATTATGAGTTTTTGTGTTTTGATGTACCTAAGGTAGTTCGGAGTCCCAGATATGATCATGGACATGACGAGGAGTCTTGAAATGGTTGAGACGTAAAGATCAATATATTGGATGACTATGTTCGAACACCGGAATAGTTTTGGATGGTTTCGG
>NC_041389.1:404125275-404143538 GCF_002162155.2 Triticum dicoccoides | reverse complement strand
GAAGAGGAGGGGCGACCAGGGCAGGCCGCGCACCCCTCCCCCTCTAGTCCGAATAGGACAAGGAGGGGGGGGGGCGCCCCCTGTTTCCTTCGTCTCCTCTCTCCCTTCCTCCCCCCTCCCACTTCAACTAGGAAAAGAGGGAGTCCTACTCCCAATGGGAGTAGGACTCCTCCCTGGCGCGCCTCCTCCTGACCAGCCGCCCCCTCCCCATTGATCCTTTATATACGAGGGCTGGGGGCAGCTCTAGACACAACAATTGATTTGTTGATCTCTTAGCCGTGTGCGGTGCCTCCCCCACCATATTCCACCTCGGTAATATCGTAGCGGTGCTTAGGCGATGCCCTGCGTTGGTAGCATCATCAACACTGTCATCATGCCGTCGTGCTGACGGAACTCTCCTGCAAAGCTCTACTGTATCGGAGTTCGTGGTACGTTGTCGAGCTGAACGTGTGCTGAACTCGGAGGTGCCGTACGTTCGGTACTTGATCGGTCGGATTGTGAAGACGTACAACAACATCAACCACTCTGTGCTAACGCTTCCGCTTTCGGTCTACGAGGGTACGTGACAACACTCTCCCCTCTCGTTGCTATGCATCACCATGATCTTGCGTGTGCGTAAGATTTTTTTTGAAATTACTACATTCCCCAACACACCCATCATGTGGCAATCATGGAGGAACAAGCCGACAATGACTCTTCTCCTACGTTGAGAACAAAGTATGTTCGGATTTCTGAGCTTGGAGAACCAGACTCCTGTCTTCTGGAAGACACTCCTTGTCCTCCGAACATGGAGTCAGGCGTAGAGTCTAAAAACACACCGGATACTCCAGAGCCCATGCGTGTAACCTCGGAAATTCTTCAGAATCTGGACTTCTCCGTGGGACACGGCTCGGATTTGAGCCCGCCCACCCACCGCAAGCAATATACCCAAGCAACTCCGGTACTCCAGACATACGCGACTTAATGTATGTACGGCAGCAGCCTCAGGAGACAGTCCACCACTTCTGGGCTAGATTCCTACTTGTTAAAAACAAGGTCAAGGATTGCTGCGACGACGACGCGATCTCGGTATTTTGCAACAATTGCACGGATGAGGGAATCCTTAATGCCCTCAACCGCCGTCGCATACTACACTTTGTCGATTTAACACACATAGTACAGAAGTACTGCGCAATGGAAAGCGCCCGGAAAACCCAAACAACTTGCTGGGAGCCGCAAGCCTTTAGGCCATCCCCTGGGCAGGCAAAGAGGATACGCCCCTGCGGAGCACCCAATCATCATCCCGTGGATAATAAAATTAAACCCATTACGGGGCATAAAACTGTCCTCGAGGAATGGCTCGACATCCCTGTAAAATTCACATGACGCTGGACAACGAGCCAACGCATAGCCTCCGAGCATGTTGGATACTCTGGCAGGTGGCCAAGAGCGGCGAGGGTATCCTCACCAACAACACTCTAGAGAACTACTCTTCGGAGGACAATGATCCCAAAGTATTCACGGTCTTCGAGACCTTTTCTCCAAATAATCGGCGCAAGAGGGCGCTCCACGACCTCGCCGAAGTCTGCCACGTGGCAGCAGCAAATCCTTGGAACGACACAGCGATCACTTCCAACGCTGATGACGAACCAAGAGCCCGCTCAGTCCGGGCACCAGCCACTTTGGTCCTGAACCCAATCGTAGACGGTTTTCGGCTCACTAAAGTGCTCATGGACGACGGTAGTGGACTGAACCTCATCTACCAGGACACGCTCAACAAAATGCAAATGGACAGGAGTCACATTGAGCAAAGTAACACAACCTTTCACGGTATTACCCCTAGCTGAGAAGCCAGATGCTCGGGAAAAATCTAACTCAACGTGGTATTCGGCACACTGGAGAACTATAGGTCTGAAGAGTTACTCTTCCATGTGGCACCATTCAACAACGGGTATCATGCTTTGCTAGGGCGAGACGCGTTCACGCGCTTCCAAGCCATACCCCATTATGGGTATATGAAGCTCAAAATGCCCGGGCCCAATGGAATTATCATTATCACCAGTGATCCGGACATAACACTCCACGCCGAAAACAAAACCGCCTCTCTAGCCCTTGAGGCATTATCCGAGGCCCTCACGGCCGAGGAATTGACCACTCTACTTCTACAATACATAGGGACGATGTAATCCTCCACAAGAGACCAAAATCTACTTCCTTTAAGCCAGCAGACGAAATAGTCAAATTTCAGGTCCACCCGACGGACCCCAAGAAAATAGCTTCCATTGGGGCACAGCTGGATCCGACGGTGGATGCCACAGTACGCGCATTCCTTCGTCAGAACTGGGACATTTTTGCGTGGCACCCTGCGGATATGCCAGGAATCCCATGAAGACTGGCCAAGCATAGTCTCAATATTGAAAGGATACAAACCAGTCAAACAAACTCTTCGTTGATTCTCCGAACCCAAACGACAGGCTATGGGGGAGGAGCTAGCCAAGCTACTCGAAGCCGGGTTTATCAGAGAGATCAAACATCCAGACTGGCTAGCAAACCTGGTTATGGTACCTAAGAAAGATAAATCCTGGCGCCTGTGTGTCGATTTCAAAGACCTTAACAAGACTTGCCCTAAGGACCCCTTCCCACTACCTTGAATCGACCAGATTATTGACGCAACCGCAGGGCACGATTCCTTGTGCTTCCTCGACGCATATTCCGGATATCACCAAATTAAGATAAAAGAATCCGACCAAGCTGCAACGTCATTCATCACTCCGTATGGGCCCTTTTGCTTCAACACTATGCCTTTCGGGCTCAAGAACACTGGCGCAACTTACCAACGCATGATTCAAACATGCCTGGAAAAAAAGATTGGCAAAACTATGGAGGCATATGTAGATGAAGTAGTCGTCAAAACCAAACATGTTGATTCATTGGTGGATGACTTACACCTTACATTCGACAACCTCCAAGCATATATGACATACGGCTCAATCCGGAAAAAATGCGTTTTCGGCGTTCCAGCCGGGAAACTGCTTGGGTTCATCGTCTCCAATAGATGAATCGAAGCAAACCTCGCTAAAATTCGAGCCTTGTCACTGTTGGTGATACGTCTCCGTCGTATCTATATTTTTTGATTGTTCCATGCCAATATTCTTCAATTTTCATATACTTTTGGCAACTTTTTATACTATGTTTGGGACTAACATATTGATCCAGTGCCCAGTGCCAGTTCCTGTCTGTTGCATGTTTTATGTTTCGCAGAAACCCCATATCAAACGGAGTCCAAACGGGATAAAAACGGACGGAGAATTATTTTGGAATATTTGTGATTTTTGGGAGGAAGAATCAACGCGAGACGATGCCCGAGGTGGCCACGAGATAGGGGCTCACGCCCATTTAAGTGGGCGCGCCCCCCACCCTCTTGGGCCACCCGTAAGGCGGTTGATGCCCTTCTTTGGCCGCAAGAAAGCTAATTTTTGGAAAACGATCTGGGCGAAGGTTTCAATCCAATCGGAGTTACAGATCTCCAGATATAAAGAAAACGGCGCCAAGGCAGAATTCCAGAACACAGAAACAGAGAGATAGATCCAATCTCAGAGGGGCTCTCGCCCCTCCCAAGCCATGGGAGCCAAGGACCAGAGGGGAAACCCTTCTACCATCTAGGGAGGAGGTCAAGGAAGAAGAAGAAGAAGAAGGGGGGCTATCTCCCCCTTTATTCCGGTGGCGCCGGAGCGCTGCCGGGGGCCATCATCATCACCACGATCTTCACCAACACCTCCATCATCTTCACCAACATCTCCATCACCTTCCCCCCTCTATCTACAGCGGTCCACTCTCCCGCAACCCGCTGTACCCTCTACTTGAACATGGTGCTTTATGCTTCATATTATTATCCAATGATGTGTTGCCATCCTATGATGTTTGAGTAGATTTTCGTTGTCCTATTGGTGGTTGATGAATTGCTGTGATTGATTTAATTTGCTCGTGGTTATGTTGTTGTCCTATTGTGCCTTCCGTGTCGCGCAAGTATGAGGGATTCCCGCTGTAGGGTGTTGTAATACGTTCATGATTCTTTTATGGTGGGTTGCTTGAGTGACAGAAGCATAAACCCGAGTAAGGGGATTGTTGCGTACGGGATAAAGGGGACTTGATGCTTTAATGCTATGGTTGGGTTTTACCTTAATGAATCTTTAGTAGTTGCGGACGCTTGCTAGAGTTCCAATCATAAGTGCATATGATCCGAGAAGAGAAAGTATGTTAGCTTATGCCTCTCCCACATAAAACTTGCTATCGGTCTAGTAACATAGTCAATTGCTTAGGGATACTTTCATAACTCCTACCACCACTTTTCCACACTCGCTTTATTTACTTTATTGCATCTTTATCTAAACAGCCCCTAGCTTTTATTTACGTGTTCTTTATTATCTTGCAAACCTATCCAACAACACCTACAAAGTACTTCTAGTTTCATACTTGTTCTAGGTAAAGCGAACGTCAAGCGTGCGTAGAGTCGTATTAGTGGCCGATAGGACTTGGGAGAGTATTTGTTCTACCTTTAGCTCCTCGTTGGGTTCGACACTCTTACTTATCGAAAGAGGCTACAACTATCCCGTATACTTGCGGGTTATCAAGACCTTCTTCTGGCGCCATTGCCGGGGAGTCATAGCGTGGGGTGAATATTCTCATGTGTGCTTGTTTGCTTTATCACTAAGTAATTTTTATTTGCTGTTCTAAGTTGTTCTCTATCTTTAGTTATGGATATGGAATGCAAAGTACCCAAAAAATTAGGTGTACTTGCTACTCATGGAGATGGGGTAACTCCTAAAACCCTCGATTCTCATTATGTGAAAGATATTATGTACTACTTTGATAATCCTGAGAAAACCCCATTCAACTTTATAATGGGAGACACGTTGGATCAACATGAATATTTTAGGGATTATCGCTCAACACAAAAAGGGAAACTATTATGGGACCAATTTATTATGTTGCGTTGGTATGCCCGGGATCTATGCTTGAGATATGATATTACTTGTTGCTCTAGGATGAAGGCTCCACACCTTCCCTTTTCATGCAAATTTAATGATAATGAAACCTTAGCTTCTTATGCTAATGGTATATATGATTACTATGATGTGGAACAAATAGAATAATTTGTTGCTTTTAAGGCTGCTTATGAAATTGAATCTTTGTTTGAAAAGTATGAAGCTTTAAATGATGATGTTTATAGCCCTGAAAATCTTGCTATACTTAGATATTGCTATGAAAATTGTGAATACAATTACTATATTAATGCATTTATTGAGAAATTCTCCGCTGTCCAAGAAGAGACTGATATTTTGCAGGAAGCTATGGTAGAAGAAATTGATGAAACTGTGAGCTCATTGGATGGAAAAGATGATGAGGAGAGCGAAGAACAAAAGGAGGAAGAGCGGATTGATCACCCGTGCCCACCTTCTAATGAGAGTAACTCTTCAACTCATACATTGTTTAATTCCCCTTCGTGCTTACCGAAGGATGATTGCTATAATGATTTCTATGATGATTGCTATGATCCCGTTGATTCTCTTGAAATATCCCTTTTTGATGATGCTTGCTATGATTGTGGCCAAGATGCCAATATGAATTATGCTTATGGAGATGAACTTGCTATAGTTCCTTATGTTAAACATGAAATTGTTGCTATTGCACCCACGCATGATAGTCCTATTATCTTTTTGAATTCTCCAAACTACACTATTTCGGATAAGTTTGTGCCTATTAAGGATTATATTGATGGGTTGCCTTTTACCATTGCACATGATGATTTTGATGAATGTAATATGCATGTGCTTGCTGCTCCTACTTGCAATTATTATGAGAGAGGAACTACATCTCCACCTCTCTATGTTTCCAATATGATAGAATTGCAAGAAACTGTTTATACTATGCATTGGCCTTTACTATGTGTGCATGAATTGTTCTTTTATGACATGCCGATGCATAGGAAGAGAGTTAGACTTCGTTGTTGCATGATATATGTTACTTTGTGCTCACTACTAAATTACAAATCATTGTTAATTAAAATTGGCTTTGATATACCTTGGGATCCGGGTGGATTCATTACTTGAGCACTAAATGCCTAGCTTAATGGCTTTAAAGAAAGCGCTGCCAGGGAGACAACCCGAAAGTTTTAGTGAGTCATTTATTTCTGTCGAGTGCTTTTATATAGTTTAAAAACACAAAAATAAAGAGGGGAACCTAAAAACTTTTCAAAAAGGAAAGTGAAAGTGAGAAAGACAAGCATTCTTGAAGTGGGAGCTAGCCTTGAACTTTGTTCATGCTCACGGAAACTTTGTGAATCTTGATTACAGAAACTTTTCAACAAAAATAATTACCCCCTTGTACAATTCCATTGTATTATAAAAATAATGTGCCAAGGTTTGCCTTTAGTATGTTTACAATGCTTGTTGGTTTGTACGGTGCAGGACAGAAACTTTGGCTATAGTGCGCGATTTTACATTTTTAACTGAAATGTCAATTTGTTCTGATTCCTTTTGCACTATCTTTATATACGACTTTTGTTATTTTTTATAATTTTGGTAGAATTTTTGGGGTACCATAAGTATGGTTGATGTTCAGATTGCTACAGACTGTTCTGTTTTTGATGAATAGTTTGCTTGTTTTAATGAATCTATCAATTTATATTAGTGGATTGAGCCATGGAAAAGTTATACTACAGCAGATACAATGCAAAAACAAAATATGAATTGGTTTGCAACAGTACTTAGAGTGGTGATTTGCTTTATTATACTAACGGATCTTACCGAGTTTTCTATTCAAGTTTTGTGTGGATGAAGTGTGTCTAAACGAGGAGGTCTGGATATGAGGAAAAGGAAGAGAGGAAAGAGCTCAAGCTTGGGGATGCCCGAGGCACCCCATGTAAATATTCAAGGAGACTCAAGAGTCTAAGCTTGGGGATGCCCCGGAAGGCATCCCCTCTTTCTTCAACAAGTATCGGTATGTTTTCGTATTCATTTCGTTCGTGCATTATGTGCAAGTCTTAGCGTCTTTTGCATTTAGTTTTCACTTTTCTTTTATGCACCATGCTGGTATGAAATATTCCTTGGTTGATTTATAGAATGTTCATTGCACTTCACTTAAATCTTTTGAGTATGGATTTATAGAATGCTTCATGTGCTTCACTTAGATCATTTGAAGTTTGGATTGCCTGTCTCTCTTCACATAGAAAACCGCCATTTGTAGAATGCTCTTTTGCTTCACTTATATTTGTTAGAGCGTGGGCATATCTTTTGTAGAAAGAATTAAACTCTCTTGCTTCACTTATATCTTTTTAGAGAGATGACAGGAATTGTTCATTCACATGGTTAGTCATAAAATCCTACATAAAACTTGTAGATCACTGAATATGATATGTTTGATTCCTTGCAATAGTTTTGCGATGTAAAGGTGGTGATATTAGAGTCGTGCTAGTTGAGTAATTGTGAAATTGAGAAATACTTGTGTTGAGGTTTGCAAGTCCCGTAGCATGCATGTATGGTGAACCGTTATGTAACGAAGTTGGAGCATGAGGTGTTTTTTGATTGTCTTCCTTATGAGTGGCAGTCGGGGACGAGCGATGGTCTTTTCCTACCAATCTATCCCTCTAGGGGCATGCGCAGTAGTACTTTGCTTCGAGGGCTAAGTAGACTTTTTCAATAAGTATACGAGTTCTTTATGAGTAATGTGAGTCCATGGATATACGCACACTCACCCTTCCACTTTGCTAGCCTCTACGGTACCGTGCATTGCCCTTTCTCACCTTGAGAGTTGGTGCAAACTTCGCCGGTGCATCCAAACCCTGTGATATGATACGCTCTATCACACATAAGCCTCCTTATATCTTCCTCAAAACAGCCACCATACCTACCTATTATGGCATTTCCATAGCCATTTTGAGATATATTGCCATGCAACTTCCATCATCATCACATACATGACTTGAGCATTCATTGTCATATTGCTTTGCATGATCGCAAGATAGCTAGCATGATGTTTTCATGGCTTGTCCGTTTTTTGATGTCATTGCTATGCTAGATCATTACACATCCCGGTACACCGCCGGAAGCATTCATATAGAGTCATATGTTTGTTCGAGATATCAAGTTGTAATATTGAGTTGTAAGTAAATAAAAGTGTGATGACCATCATTATTAGAGCATTGCCCCAGTGAGGAAAGGATGATGGAGACTATGATTCCCCCACAAGTCGGGATGAGACCCCGGACTTTATGAAAAATAAAAGAGGCCAAAGAAGCCCAAATAAAAAAAAGAGGCCAAAGAAGCCCACCAAAAAGAAAGAAAAAAATAAAAAAATGAAAAATAAAAGAAAAAAATGAGAGAAAAAGAGAGAAGGGGCAATGTTACTATCCTTTTACCACACTTGTGCTTCAGAGTAGCACCATGTTCTTCATATAGAGAGTCTCTTGAGTTATCACTTCCATATACTAGTGGGAATTTTCATTATAGAACTTGGCTTGTATATTCTGATGATGGGCTTCCTCAAACGCCCGAGGTCTTCATGAGCAAGAAAGTTGGATGCACACCCACTTAGTTTCCAGTTTGAGATTTCATACACTTATAGCTCTTAGTGCATCCGTTTCATGGCAATCCCTACTCACTCACATTGATATCTATTGATGGGAATCTCCATAGCCCGTTGATTAGCCGCGTCGATGTGAGACTTTCTCCCTTTTTGTCTTCTCCATATAAACCTTCACCATCACATTCTATTCTACCTATAGTGCTATGTCCATGGTTTGCGCTCATGTAGTAAGAGTTGAAAAAGCTGAAGCGCATTAAAAAGTATGAACCAATTGCTCGGCTCGTCATCGGGGTTGTGCATGATTTGAATGCTTAGTGTGATGAAGATGGAGCATAGCCAGACTATATGATTTTGTAGGGATGAGCTTTCTTTGGCTATGTTATTTCGATAAGACATAATTGCTTGGTTGGTATGCTTGAAGTATTATTGTTTTTATGTCAAATGATAGACTATTGCCTTGAATCATTCGTGTCTCAATATTCATGCCATGATTAGACATATGATCAAGATTATGCCAGGTAGCATTCCACATCAAAAGTTATCTTTTTTATCATTTACCTACTCGAGGACGAGTAGGAAATAAAGCTTGGGGATGCTGATACGTCTCCATCGTATCTATAATTTTTGATTGTTCCATGCCAATATTCTTCAACTTCCATATACTTTTGGCAACTTTTTATACTATTTTTGGGACTAACATATTGATCCAGTGCCCAGTGCCAGTTCCTGTCTGTTGCATGTTTTATGTTTCGCAGAAACCCCATATCAAATGGAGTCCAAACGGGATAAAAACGGATGGAGAATTATTTTGGAATATTTGTGATTTTTGGGAGGAAGAATCAACGCGAGACGATGCCCGAGGTGGCCACGAGATAGGGGCCCACACCCACTTATAGTGGGCACGCCCCCACCCTCGTGAGCCACCCGTAAGGTGGTTGATGCCCTTCTTTGGCAGCAAGTAAGCTAATTTTTGGAAAACGATCTGGGCGAAGGTTTCAATCCAATCGGAGTTACGGATCTCCAGATATAAAGGAAACGGTGCCAGGGCAGAATTCCAGAACACAGAAACAGAGAGATAGATCCAATCTCGGAGGGGCTCTCGCCCCTCCCTAGCCATGGGAGCCAAGGACCAGAGGAGAAACCCTTCTCCCATCTAGGGAGGAGGTCAAGGAAGAAGAAGAAGAAGGAGGGCTCTCTCCCCCTTGCTTCCTGTGGCGCCGGAGCGCTGCCGGGGGCCATCATCATCACCGCGATCTTCACCAACACCTCCATCATCTTCATCAACATCTCCATCACCTTCCCCCCTCTATCTACAGCGGTCCACTCTCCCACAACCTGCTGTACCCTCTACTTGAACATGGTGCTTTATGCTTCATATTATTATCCGATGATGTGTTGCCATCCTATGATGTCTGAGTAGATTTTCGTTGTCCTATTGGTGGTTGATGAATTGCTATGATTGATTTAATTTGCTCGTGGTTATGTTGCTGTCCTATTGTGCCTTCCGTGTCGCGCAAGCGTGAGGGATTCCCGCTGTAGGGTGTTGCAATACGTTCATGATTCTTTTATGGTGGGTTGCTTGAGTGACAGAAGCATAAACCCGAGTAAGGGGATTGTTGCATACGGGATAAAGGGGACTTGATGCTTTAATGCTATGGTTGGGTTTTACCTTAATGAATCTTTAGTAGTTGCGAACGCTTGCTAGAGTTCCAATCATAAGTGCATATGATCCAAGAAGAGAAAGTATGTTAGCTTATTCCTCTCCCACATAAAACTTGCCATCGGTCTAGTAACGTAGTCAATTGCTTAGGGACACTTTCATAACTCCTACCACCACTTTTCCACACTCGCTTTATTTATTTATTGCATCTTTATCTATACAGCCCCTAGCTTTTATTTACGTGTTCTTTATTATCTTGCAAACCTATCCAACAACACCTACAAAGTACTTCTAGTTTCATACTTATTCTAGGTAAAGCGAATGTCAAGCGTGCGTAGAGTCGTATCAGTGGCTGATAGGACTTGAGAGAGTATTTGTTCTACCTTTAGCTCCTCGTTGGGTTCGACACTCGTACTTATCGAAAGAGGCTACAACTATCCCGTATACTTGCGGGTTATCAAGACCTTTTTCTTGCACCGTTGCCAGGCAGTCATAGCGTGGGGTGAATATCTTGTGTGTGCCTGTTTGCTTTATCACTAAGTAATTTTTATTTGCTGTTCTAAGTTGTTCTCTATCTTTAGTTATGGATATGGAACGCAAAATACCAAAACAATTATGTGTACTTGCTACTCATGGAGCTGGGGTAACTCCTAAAACCCTCGATTCTCATTATGTGAAAGATATTATGTAGTACTTTGATAATCCCGAGAAAACCCCATTCAACTTTATAATGGGAGACACGTTGGATCAACGTGAATATTTTAGGGATTATCACTCGACACAAAAAGGGAAACTATTATGGGACATATTTATTATGTTGCGTTGGTATGCCCGGGATCTATGCTTGAGATATGCTATTACTTGTTGCTCTAGGATGAAGGCTCCACACCTTCCCTTTTCATGCAAATTTAATGATAATGAAACCTTAGCTTCTTATGCTAATGGTATATATGATTACTATGATGTGGAACAAATAGAAGAATTTGTTGCTTTTAAGGCTGCTTATGAAATTGAATCTTTGTTTGAAAAGTATGAAGCTTTAGATCATGATGTTTATAGCCCTGAAAATCTTGCTCTACTTAGATATTGCTATGAAAATTGTGAATACAATTACTATATTAATGCATTTATTGAGAAATTCTCCGCTGTCCAAGAAGAGACTAATATTTTGCAGGAAGCTATGGTAGAAGAAATTGATGAAACTATGAGCTCATTGGATGAAAAAGATGATGAGGAGAGCAAAGAACAAAAGGAGGAAGAGTGGATTGATCACTCGTGCCCACCTTTTAATGAGAGTAACTCTTCAACTCATACATTGTTTAATTCCCCTTCGTGCTTACCGAAGGATGATTGCTATAATGATTGCTATGATGATTGCTATGATCCCGTTGATTGTCTTGAAATATCCCTTTTTGATGTTGCTTGCTATGATTTTGGCCAAGATGCAAATATGAATTATGCTTATGGAGATGAATTTGCTATAGTTCCTTATGTTAAACATGAAATTGTTGCTGTTGCACCCACACATGATAGTTCTATTATCTTTTTGAATTCTCCAAACTACACTATTTCGGAGAAGTTTGTGCTTATTAAGGATTATATTGATGGGTTGCCTTTTACCATTGCACATGATGATTTTGATGAATGTAATATGCATGTGCTTGCTGCTCCTACATGCAATTATTATGAGAGAGGAACTACATATCCACCTCTCTATGTTTCCAATATGATAGAATTGCAAGAAACTTTTTATACTATGCATTGGCCTTTACTATGTGTGCATGAATTGTTCTTTTATGACATGCCGATGCATATGAAGAGAGTTAGACTTTGTTGTTGCATGATATATGTTACTTTGTGCTCACTACTAAATTACAAATCATTTTTAGTTAAAATTGGCTTTGATATACCTTGGGATTCGGCTGGATTCATTACTTGAGCAATAAATGCCTAGCTTAATGGCTTTAAAGAAAGCACTGCCAGGGAGACAACCCGGAAGTTTTAGAGAGTCATTTATTTCTGTTGAGTGCTTTTACATAGTTTAAAAACACAAAAATAAGGAGGGGAACCTAAAAAAATTTCAAAAAGGAAAGTGAAAGTGAGAAAGACAAGCATTGTTGAAGTGGGAGCTAGCCTTGAACTTTGTTCATGCTCACGGAAACTTTGTGAATCTTGATTACAGAAACTTTTCAACAAAAAAAATTATCCCTTTGTACAATTCCATTGTATTATAAAAATAATGTGCCAAGGTTTGCCTTTAGGATGTTTACAATGCTTGTTGGTTTGTACGGTGCAGAACAGAAACTTTGACAATTTCGTGTGGACGGACGCTGCCACAACCGTACTGGAGGAAATAAAGGCTCTGTTAGCGAGCAACCCAATCCTGGTTGCACCAAATGTTAGCGAACCGATGCCGCTCTACATATCTGCAACTCACCAGGTAGTGAGTGCGGTGCTCGTCGTCGAATGAGATGAGGAGGGACACAAATTCCCACTACAAAAACTGGTATATTACGTATCGACGGTCCTTAAACCATGCAAATCCCGATACCCGCATTATCAAAAGATAGCATATGTGGTCTTTATGGCATCCCGCAAGCTGCGGCACTACTTTCAGGAGTGCTCGATCACGGTGGCTTCCGAGGTACCACTCAACGATATCATAAACAATCAGGACGCCACCGGCCGGATTGCCAAATGGGCCATTGAGCTCTTTCCATTTGAGATAACTTACAAGCCACACCAAGCTATCAAATCTCAGGTGTTGGCTGACTTCGTCGCCAAATGGGCAGAGGCTGAACTCCCTAAAGAATACGACACATATTCCAATTGGATGATGCACTTTGACGGCTCTAAAATGTTAGCCGGATTGGGGGCTGGTGTCATCTTGACATCCCCCACAGGAGGCACAATCCGCTGTGTGCTCCAAATACTGTATACAGACTCTAATAATGCAGCCGAATACGAGGCCCTATTACACGGCCTCCGGATTCCCGTCCCCATGGGAATACAATGCCTCGAAGTGCGTGGGGATTCAAACATTGCAATATCTCAGATAAACGGAGACTTGACATAGAAGATTCGAAGATGGAGGCTTATCGTAACGCCGTACTCAAAATTTCAGCTCGGTTTGAAATGCTTGAGTTTCATCATGTGGCTCGAGAGAGTAATGAAGCAGCGGACGTACTTGCCCTCATGGGCGCTAAACACGACCCCGTCCCACCTAACACCTTCATGGAGAGGCTCTTCAAGCCATCCGTAGTATGGCAGGACGATAGCGGCAACACAGTTCCAGAGCCGATCATACCCCCAGATTCCGCACATAGCTCCGATATTGTCGAGGGTTCGGGCACCGAGATAACACCATCGGCTCACAAAATCATGGCTGTAATTGCCCCATGGACCGAACCTTTCCTATCCTACCCCAGTAGGAGTGAGCTCCCTGATGATCAGACAGAGGCCTGTCGCATTGTTCGATGCTCGAAGGCCTACAAAGTTACAAGAAAAGTACTACCGGAGTACTCCAAAGGTGTATCTCCAAAGAAGAAGGACGACAACTCTTGGCTGAAATACACGCCGGTCTTGGTGTCCATCATGCCGCAGCTCGGGCCCTTGTAAGTAAGGCCTTCCATACGGGTTTCTTCTGGCCCATGGCCCGAGTAGATGCACAGGACCTTATACAACGCTGTGTTGGATGTCAGCTTTTCGCCAACCAAAACCATATACCGCCCACAGCCTTACGAACAATCCCCATTACTTTGCCTTTTGCGGTCTTGGGGCTAGACATGGTTGGACCCCTTAAAGGGGGAAGCCATAAGAAGAAATATTTACTGGTCATGGTCAACAAGTTCACTAAGTGGATAGAAGGCAAACCAGTCAAAATGGCCGAAGCCGGACCGGTTATAGACTTCATATCCGGTGTGGTACACTGTTATGGTGTCCCGCACAGTATTATTACTGATAATGGCTCCAACTTTACGGCTGATGAGGTGAAAACCTGGTGCGCTAATTTGGGCATCAAGCTCGATTACGCCTCCGTATATCACCCTCAGACAAATGGTCAGGTCGAACAGGCCAACAACTTGATAATGAGCGGCATCAAACCCAGACTAGTGCGATCTCTGTGAGAATTAGACAAGCACTGGGTTGAAGAACTCGATTCTATACTCTAGGGGCTGTGTACCATGCCCAATCACACGACCGGATATACACCTTTTTTCATGGTGTACGGCGCTGAGGCAGTATTGCCTTGTGACATTATTCATGACTCACCTCAAGTGCGCATGTATGAAGAGAGGGAGGCCGAGCTCGATTGGCAGGACTATCTAGACGGCTTGGAGGAAGAGCATGACGTCTCGAAGGCCCGTTCCACATTTTACCAACAGCAAGCTCGGCAATATCAAAGCAGGGAAGTACGGGAAAAGACTTATAATGTTGGTGAACTCGTCCTGCACCTACCAGAGAAGAAAAAGGACAAGCTCAAGTCCAAATGGGAGGGTCCCCTCATCATAGATGAAGTTCTCACCGGAGGGGCCTATCGCCTTCGCCACACTAAGGATAATCGTTTGGAACCAAACCCATGGAACGCCGCTCGGCTCCGAAGATTCTACGCCTAAACTTTTTTCTTTTCGTCTTTTCTTTTCTCCCTCTCACCCATTTTCTCTCTTTTTCGTTTTTTGTACGACTTCTGCCAGTGTTTGGATAAACCGCACACTCAAGGGATATACATCATTAAGTGTACATACCCCATGATACCTGGGGCCTTCTTTTCACAGAAGCTTATTACGACTATTATTTTGGAGCGTCAAGCTCACCGTATATATGTGTTGTCTACTCATAGGTGTCTTTTCTTTGCCATTATATGCACCTTTATGACTTAAGTTTTTGCCAAGCTGGGTTGCCTGGCTCCTGTGCTTATGCCCTACGTTCCCGCTTGCTCGGCTAGGGCATAAAGGGAGCACCTCTGCGATTGTTACAGCCGGGTTATCCAGATGTTTACCTTAGACGGGTGAAGCCGAAAGCTTGCGTTCTTAAGGGAATAATTGGTCAGAAGACAAGAGACGAACTACCCTCGTTGCAGTTTACACCCACAAATTATAATGTGTATTGTGATTTCTCGCATCACAGCTTATGCATGCGACGCATGTTAGCCCACGGAAAGGAAGCCTTAACGGAACTATTCTCTCTGGAAGATGTTTCTTACGATAAAATGTAATATAACATAACTCCCCGAATATAACTTGTCTGTTTAAGCAATTATGACCGGACTGCCTAGTTTCCGAACATGCCTTGGTGTTTACTAATGGTATAAATATCCAAAAACACTCCAAACCTCAGGTTCTGGAGGTCGAAGAGGAAAGTCTGCCATGACAATCGTTTTACAATTCGGCTGGAGATAAGTTTTTTGATAAAGTACACTACTACTTGGACTCAAAAACTTCTTCTTCCTCTAGACCCTCTAGTAAGTTGTCTAGTTTACAATCCTGTTGAGAAAACTTAGCGGCTGTTTTCAGTTGGTCGTACACTAAGCTAACAGGAATTTCTTGTCCATCTGGTCCCCGAGGTCCGACCCGGGCATATGATTCGGATCAAGCTTGGTATACCGTGTTTACACCATGGACCAGGCTTCTCGGGCACCTTCCCGACATGCTGATATCTTCCATAGCTCCAAACAGCGACGAGCTCCCTTGAATAAATTCGCAAGCTCATCCATACTTCCTGGAGGGGGATCAGATGGCCATAAAGCCGTCGCCATGTTCCTCAATGCTTTCCGAGCTCGCTCATACACTTTGGAAAACTCTTGTAGCATGTCGCCTTGGAATCCAGACACTTCTCCTTCGGGACATCCAGTCAGCACACCTACAAAAGCAAACTTGTCAACATTTCAAATAGGAGACCTTGTGGCAGATAAGTTAAAGAGCATACTGAATATGCCGCCTTTTAGCTTCTTGTTCTCCTTCAAATCATCCGAGAATTGGGCTCTTAAATCCTTCAGTTCTTTGGCTTGCTTGATATTTGCATCCTGTAGTTTGTCCTTCTCATTAATGGTCCGCATTAAAACACGTTAACTAGCAGCTTCTTGCCCTTCGGCATGTTGTTTATCTACTTGAGCAGCCCTTAGCCTCTCCTCTAGTTGATCCGTCGAGCCTACCAATGAGACAAACGCTTAATTAAGCAACCTCGTTATGGGCACAGAGCCTTATTTTCGAGCTACTGTTGTACTTACCATCAGGTGCCTTCTTGGACTTCTTCAAATTTTCTAGTTCAGCGGTGGCAGCAGTCAGCTTAGTTCGGCATTCTTCTAGCTCCTTCGATAGAGTGTTATTACTCTCTGTGAGTACCTAATAATGTAACGACTCTTAAATCAGTTGGGCCAACTGCTTCAAGACTCGGGGGCTACTGGCATATTATTATTGAATCTGCGCAAAAAACTCTTACCCGTGTATCCTTTGAAAGCTGGAGAGTGGCTCTAGCAACTCCATCACGAGCAGCTCGGATATAAGCATCTGCTGAGCTGAGAGCATTAAAAGCCTCTTCGGTAAAATGTGGGTCGCGCATAGCCGCTCTCCGCTGCCGGTGACCCATCGCACTCTCCACTTCGGTGTTTGGGACGAATACATTATCTGAATCCTCCGGGAGATGACAATCTGGCATTGCTCCCGCATCTCCTCTAGTTCTTGGGGTAGGGTCCGGGGCTGGATTAGTTTGTGCACGGCCGGCCAGGTCTCCGGATGTAGTCCGTCGTACACTCCTTCTGCAATATGGCACGACAGGGAATGTCGCCGCCCGATCTATCCGTTGAGCGCGTGATAAAAGATTATACCTCTTCGACGCAGAAGAGGGCCCGACTGTATCATTGTTCGCCTTTCTTTTCAGAGATGCACCTTGTGCAAGCATCGTCTTCTTAGAGGACGCCTTTGCTGCGGCATGCTGGTGCAAGCGTCGCCCCTTGGGAGCACGAGGTAGTGCGGTGGGTGAGTCGCAATGGGAAAACTCTTTTTGAGGAGATGTCTCCTGGGTACTTACATGGGAGAAAGGGAGAAGGCCAGGGTAGTCGGCTATAATGGCCACTTCCATGCCATTGTAGCTCGTCTGATAAAAGACTCCATCCTCAAAATCTACAAATATGTCCGGATCCTCTTTGTATACAGGATCAAGGTCTCGATTATGGTCCTCCGGCTGCGGAGTGGGGCTGTAGATCCCCGTGATGACCTTTATCCATTCCTATTAAAGACAGTTGGAATAAATTCAACTATAAAGCATAGTTAAGGAGAAAAGATCAATTAAGTCCTACAATCAAAGACTCACCCAGTCAATGGGGGTATTCATGGAGAAACCTTCTCGACACTTTAGGCGAGCGAAATCGTCCTTTTCCCCTTTGAAAAGGTCAGCCAATGTGGCAGCCAGCGCGGCAAAATTAGCCGGACCCTTGCACCCACAACGAGAGGCGTCGTCCTCCCAATTGTAATGCCACATGGGAAGCCCCCTGGATTGAAGCGGCTAAACGCATCGCGTTATTGAAATCGCCATTACCTCGACTAAGGATAGTCTAGAGTGGGCAAGTATTCTGATCTTGTTCGCTAGACTCTTAACCTCCGCACTATCTTCTTCTTCATAGCTTCGGGGACGCCAGCTGGCACGTTTCTTTAAAGGAGCGGAGGAAAATTCGGGAAGACCTTGCCGGATTGGATCCGGGAGGGCACTAGTGCAGAACCGGGCTATAGCCCCGGTTCGTAAGGGCCTTTAGTGCCGGTTCTGTAACCGACACTAAAGGGTGGGTACTAAGGTTCCCCCTTTAGTACCGGTTCAGCACGAACCGCTGCTAAAAGGCCACCACCCGGCATGAGCCAGGGCCGGGTGTGGGGACACCTTTAGTACCGGTTGGTAACACCAACCGGTACTAAATTTTTTGGGGGGTTTTGGTTTTATTATTTATTTTTCCATTAATTTTGTGTTTTCCATTTAATTCTTTTTCGTTTGCTGGCATTTTACGATACTACATATTGTACACATTTTCCATATATATAAATATAATTTCTCG